>NW_025221370.1:2767411-3071201 GCF_014066325.1 Apis laboriosa
TAGAGTTGGCACAAGGTAGAAGGCTTTTTTTAAAAAGTCGTGATTACTGTAACACGAGCCGTGTACACCGAAGCATCTCAGTGAAACGACCTTTTAAAGAAAACAGCGCGAGAATCGTAATAAATCCCGAGTAAATCTATTCGACACGCGACACGAACCACTATTACTGCAACCGTTCTCACGCGTTATACTAGACACGCTAACCATAACACGTTCTCCATGGAGAACGTTACACGCTCGAGATGCGAATCGAACGTGGGGCCGATTGCCCAACTGTCCAAGTTGCACTTTAACTTGCAAACAACGCCCCACTCTGCCCTCCACCCTTTCGTCGAACCACTGCGTATGAGAAATCGACTAAACTTTTTCTGTCTTTGAATTTACGCTCGCCATTTCCAAAGAAAGGAAAAGAAGAAAAAGGGACGAACTTCCATTCTTATGAAGAATAAGAATAATTTTGACTTTTCTTAGAAAAGAAAAAAGAACGAATTTCGACTCTTATGGATGATAGAATAATTTTGAATTTTTTCTTAGAATCTTTCGAAGATGATTTTTAAGAGGCGATAGATCATCGACCGTTCTATTAATAAGTCTTGATTAATTGCCTAGCCACAGGTGTTGATCAACAACGAACGTGATTCGATGCTTTTCTATACAAATTATTTTTCCATTCTCTTGCAAATCATCGAAGATCCTTCGTAACGATCGTTACGAATAATTAAAGAACGAACGAAATATTATTCACACATCGAACGAATCAAATTACTGAAACACATATCCAATTTTCTTTATCAAACACGCTCGTTAAAAACAAGATAAATCGATTGCATTTCTCGAAACTGCATTGCTTACCCGTACTACCTGGATCCCAAGAATTTTTTCACGTCGAAAGAAAGGAAACAAACATTTTTCTCCGCTGTTTTCTGTCTTTGAATTTACGCTCGCCATTTCCAAAGAGAGGAAAAGAAGAAAAAGAAGAAAAAGAAGAAAAACATTTTTCGCTGTTTTTTATCACGAGGGGATAAATTCGCAACACGCATTCCTGGATTAAAATTTCCAATCTCCTCTCGCGAGACGAGCGAGGCAACGAACATCGCGTTACACATGTTGGAAACGCGGCAAGAAATCGATCGATGTAAGATTCTCCTCTCGAATAATCGGATAAATAAAAGATCAAAATAGATAGATAAGATAAACAAATAAGATAGATAAAGAGATAAGATAGATAGAGAGATAGAGAAACTAATAGATAAGATAGATAGATAAGATAAACAGATAAAATATATAGATAAACAAGACAAAAAATGGTCTTATAAAGAAAGACGAAATTTTAGAATCTTCAGAAAAGTGCATTATTAAGGGTAAGGCGCAATCTCGTGCCCGAGATTTTTTTCAAATTTTTCAGAGAGGGTTGAGGAAATTTAAATAGGAAATGAAACTGATAAAGTAGATAAAGAATCGCTTTGTGATTCGTAACTTCTTTTTTTCAAGGAATCTACTCAGGAAAAATGTGATTAAGATAAATGTGATCTCATGGTGCAAAGGATTAATTACAATTTTCAAGAAGCAAAATGATGGACATTGAAACTTGAAATGTTGCAACTTTTTAAATTTTATCATAAAGGAACAAAGGTAAATCTTTTTTGGAACAATTTAGTCACAACATACATACAGATTATTCGAAAGTTGCATTACACAGAGCCTGTTATCGAAACAGGTTGCTACAAGACGAATATTAAAGGTAACATGTTTCTGGAATTATATTAGCAGGTGTTGGGAAGATTCTAAAAGTTAAATAAATTTATATATGGATAATTCTTGGGATCTCGAAAGATCTTTTCGTAAATTATATTATTTTCTTTTTCTTTGTGAATTATCTCTATTAAATAGAGACGTAAATCTTGGTTGGAATATTGGTTAAAAATAATCCAACTCGATGAGTTACGCGCAACAGTCTCTCAGTGGGAATCCCAACAAGTTGATTTTCTACATCTTCCTTCTACTAGATCTTTTTACACGATCTATGCACGATTAATTACAACCGTCCATCATCAATCGTTTTTGATAAATAAATTGAAGATATTAATATTTTTTTTCCCAACGTTTTAACAACAAAGAATAGAATAAAATAAAATAATGAAAATTATAATACGCGTATGTATACGATAGCAAGTATTTTCTATATATATATTATTCTTTAAGGGAAGAAGCGATCCTTCGAGTATCGTGCTAAACAGGTTCCCAATCTGAATACGTTTCTTGTCGCGCATTATGCACGCTAATCTTCTGTCACTTCAACAACAACTCTTAATGGAATGTCGTTTACGTGTCAAGCGTTCCGGTTCGAAACGCTTCACATGAAATTTAACCGAGCGAAGAAATTTAAGAGAAATAATTTATTAAAATTAAATTATTTAAAAAAAAAAGAAGAAAAAGGAAAAGTAGAAAAATCATCACCACTCTCGATCTCCTTTAAAACAATTACGTAATAAAATTCCTTTCAATAATCAATTTAAACTCAACATCAATTAAAGGATAAAGAAACAATTTTTCTATTTTATTATATTCTTTTTTCTTTTTTCTTTTTTATTATACTTTATTTATATTTATTCTTTTTTTATTATATTCTTTTTAAAAAAATTTTTCATTTTCCTCCTTTACGCGGAAACATTCGATCGTGATCGAGCCGACCTTTATAATCCACCACGTATTGTTACATTGGAAATAAAACCTTTCTACCGAACGAAACACGCAGGCAAAAACAAAACACGACGACGAGGACGACTCGTCCTCGCTGTTATTACGTTTCCCCTTTGCCTCGCCGATTTTGCCGCCGCGCCGTGTTTCGAGGTTTCATAACGTCGCAGGAACGGTCGCGGCTCGGAAGTGAAACACGAGCACGTCGGTGTCGGGACGAGACGTCCGCCTATTACGCGGTTGATGAGATCGCAGCGTGAGACGAGGAGGAATAAACCGGTGGTGGTGGTGGTGGTGGTGTCGTCGTCGTGTCGCTCGGTTGGTGGAAAACGTGCGAAACGGTGGCCAACCAACCCGATTGCCATCGAGCCGGTTCCGCCCGTTTAAGGGAACTCGCGCGATGCTATCGCGGCAAAAATGATAATGGGCCGTGGCGCGCAGTTGACAAACTGCCCGCTTGTCGTACGAACCGGTGGAATGTTGAAAAATTTTCACGAGAATGGTTGCTCGTTGAAAAGGGAGAAAAGAAAAAAAAAAGAAAAAAAAAAGAAGGAGTAAATTGAATCGGAAGGAGTGCAGCACGCTTTGATAGACAAATTTGGGATTAAAGTGTCGAGGGAAAGATTTGTGCTTAGTTTCCAATGAATTCTTTTCTTTACTTACTGGTTGCTCGTCAAGTGACAAAAAGAAGTAAGTTAATTGGAAGGAGTAGATTTTGGTAGACAAATTTGGGATTAAAGTATCGAGGGAAAGATTTATCTCCTTTCTTTTATTGGTTGCTCGTCAAGTGACAAAAAGGAGTAAATTAATTGGATTTTGGTGGACAAATTTGGGATTAAAGTTTGTAAGTAAGTTACGAGAAGTTTGGTATTCGTTTGGATGAATATTCGCGTCGAGGGAAAAATTTGTGCTTATTTTTCAATGAATTGCATCGCGTTATTTCTTTTCTTTATTTATTGGTTGCTCGTCAAGTGACAAAAAGAAGTAAGTTAATTGGAAGGAGTAGATTTTGGTAGACAAATTTGGGATTAAAGTGTGGAAGAGAAAATTTATCTCTTTTCTTTATTTATTGGTTGCTCAAGTGACAAAAAGAAGTAAGTTAATTGGAAGGAGTAGATTTTGGTAGACAAATTTGGGATCAAAGTGTGGAGGAAAAGATTTATTCCCTTTCTTCATTTATTGGTTGCTCGTCAAATGACAAAAAGAAATAAGTTAATTGGAAGGAGTAGATTTTGGTAGACAAATTTGGGATCAAAGTGTGGAGGAAAAGATTTATTCCCTTTCTTTATTTATTGGTTGCTCGTCAAGTGACAAAAAGAAGTAAATTAATTGGAAAGAGTAGATTTTGGTAGACAAATTTGGGATCAAAGTGTGGAGGGGAAGATTTATTTTCTTTCTTTATTTATTGGTTGCTCGTCAAGTGACAAAAAAGGAGTAAATTAATTGGAAGGAGTAGACAAATTTGGAGTTAAAGTTTGTAATGAATCAGAAGAAGTGCACGGTTTGGTAGATAAATTTGGGATTAAAGTGTCGAGGAAAAGATTTATCCCCTTTCTTCATTTATTGGTTGCTCAAGTCAAGTGACAAAAAAGGAGTAAATTAATTGGAAGGAGTAGACAAATTTGGGATTAAACTTTGTAAGTAGTTACAACAAGTTTTTTTTATTCAATCATGAATATACGTGTCGAGAGGAAGATTTGCGTTTATTTTCCAATGAATTCCTTCGCATTCCTTTCATTATTTACTCTACACTTTACATTTATCCAAATAAAACGCTCGCATCGCGATTTCACAATTTAAAATGTCAAAAGAAAAACGTCATCATCGACATTCTCCTCGCCATTTCATCCTAGTCCCATCCTAGGCGCGATTCGAGGCTAAACAAATCGTCTTCCCCTTTCCTTCATCCCTTCCTTTGCCGGACGATCGACAAAAATTCATTCTCGAAAGTGTCCAACGCGTCATTACCCTCCTCTCAAGAGAGAAAAGTCCTTCGATTCGAGAAAAAAAAAAAAAAAAAAGAAGAAAAAGAAGAGAAAAGAAAATTCAAACTCCTACGCATTTCCACGTATTTCTCGTATCTCCCTTAACAATCGTCTGATCGCCCGATTCGAGATTTTTTTTTAAGCGTGTTACATCGTGTAATTAAGCTTGCTCGCGCGGAAGAGAACCGTAAGGAAAACCGTAATTATCCCCTCGAAACTCATTTTCTTACCGGTTTTAACGACCCACCTTTTCGACGAGGCCGCGTTAAGCGGTCGCATTATGCTCGCAGCTGATGCAAAACGGGAAGAACCCTTTGGGGAGAGGGGGCAGGAGAAATGGAAGTTGCGTTCGAGGATTATTAAAGCGTCGTTAAGCCACGATTGAAATAAGCTTCCTTCATCTTGATTTTTACTCGAACGGCGATGAAGAACGTACGATAAAAGGAATAACAACAACAGAGTATCGAGACGATTGGCGAATCGAATGTGAGAAATACAGAGAAGAAAGCTCTCGAAGCTTTAGACGCTAAGATAAACAAAGTTATCGTTCATCGATATTTTTTTTACCTCCCTTTCTCTCTCTCTCTCTCTCTCTCTCTCTCTCTCTCTCTCTCTCTCTCTTCGAGGCAAAAACGGAGAAACCGCAAGTCTTTTTTGCGCTATCTAATATCGAACTGGAGCCTCTAGGAAATCAATTCCATTCACCTGGATGAAAGAGATAAAATAGAGAGACGGATAAAAGAAGAGGAGGAGGATCTTGCACACTTCAATTTGAAAGCAACGCTTTCTGTTTGACAACTTCCGGTTACGCTTGATCAATCGTATTACGCGCCTTTAAAAGGAAATCTTTAAAATCGATTATCAGAACAATTTGCACAGATAAAACAGCCCTTTGGAGGAAAGGAAAAGCGAAAAACTAACGCGCCAGCAATCGATCAGATCTCCACTGCTTTTTTTCATCAACCGGTATCAACGTTCGATATCTTGAAAATCGAGAATACGATGGATGCATTGATGCATGGAAAAAAAATCAAACGAAACTTTCGCCATTCTGTTAAATATCGCGATTCGCAACGTTGTTGAAGATTTTCTATTGCGTAACGAATGCGTAACGTCACGAATTTTTTACGAGGAACGCGAAAAAGGAAAAAGAATTTTTTTATTTTATCGCCGATTTACGATCGTTTTTTTTTCTTTCGTATGTGTATATCTGTGTGTGTGCGCGCGCGCGCGTGTTTCTTTGATATTTGACGCATCGTCTCGAATGCGTCAAAGGAGAGGCGCTTCGTGGTGGACGGAGATTTTTATCGCTTCTTTATTTCCCTTCCTCGAATATTATGGCTAGAATATCCTTAAATTTTAATGAAAGTTTAAAGTTCGTTAAGTGAACGAATAGCAATTATATTTACGGTGCGTTTAATTTCTCGAAGAAAGAAGCTTGTTTTAAGAATGTCGTTAATGTTAAGGAATCGTGAGGGAAGTACTTTACACGTCGTAAAAATAGGAGGAAGTTGCGTCGAATAAGCGATAAGGCTTTATGCAAAATCTAATTTTTATTGGCAGTAACCGCGGAAATAGAGATTTTAAAGATTTTATTTCGTTCTGAAATTTAACTATAGTCATCAAAGCAGGCAATCTTTCCTTCGAAATACCCAACTTTTACTTTTTACTATTTTTACTTTCCATTCTCCAGTCGCATACTTTTCCACGTGAAAAAAATTACGACATCCAAAAGAAAAAGGAAAAAACTCCTATATCCTTCGACGAATACTTCCTCCATTTTCCTTTAATCTCTTTTGCACTGAGCGCAACATATAACGCGTTATGCTCGTGTTATTGATTTACTTTTCGAGTAAACTCGTTACTTGCCAACGTAGCGCGACGTCGCCCGTCGTAAAATTTATTCTTGTCTCTCGAGGAGAAGTTTGGAACTCGTGTTCTCGTCTCGAGAACACCCGTCTCAGGAGCATCGATTCTCGTGTGTGCGTCGAGAAAGGTAGACACCTGTACCTCGTCACGAAACGAGAAGAAAAAAAAAGAAAGGAAAAAGAATCGGACGAAGACGTTTAATTAACAAGTTTTGGCCTCTGCGTCTCTCGTTAACGCGAGTAGCCTCGTTTCGAACGATTCTAATAATCGTGTCACTGACGGGGAAAATTTAATAGTCGATAAGTTGCTTCGACAATTTATCGAAAGAATAATTGAAAATAATTGTGTAATTGCATAGGAAAAGCTACGAATGAACGTCCATTTAAATAATTACTCAAAGCAATTACTTTATTCGAGATTTTTGATTTTAGTTACCTTTCCAATTAATGCTCAATTTTGAATTGTGATTGGCTCAATTGGTTCTCGTTTGACGCCAGTCACCAGTTTAGGTATCGAGTTTTAAAAAATTCTTCATTCACGCAGATCAAATTGGAGACTAAATAGTTAAGAATAGCGCGGTATTTCTCTCGAACCTTTTCAATTCAATCCAAATATATATAAATATAAACGCGCGCTACAATTTCAATTTACAAAACTTTCCTTCCAACGTGAAACTTTCATTCGTTCGAACGGATCCGAATAATTATAAAAGGAGAAAGTTCGTGCATTCTTTACTTTAGAAAGAAAGAGGAAGAAGCGCTCGGGCGAGAACATGGCTTCGTCAAAGAGTCAAACGCGGGAAGAATAAACGAGGACGTAACGCGATTAACGCCATCTGTATACCACCGGTTCGATCCTCAACTACGACTGTGCTGGCGCAACGCTTTTTTCACGCGTTTAACCGCGCGCTTTTTTATCCGCCATTGCTCGTCGACGCGATGCAAAACGCCGATCGATATCTCTGCCTCTTGGCAGACTAAATATAAAGTGAAATGCAAAGGAGGACGTATTATCCATCGAGATACGTGCGATTTCCAACGATTTCTATTATATTTTTCCCCTTTTTTTACGAATCAGGATATAAATAAGATAGAAGTTGATGGAGGAATTGAAATTGTTTCTTATCGTCACTTTCGCGTTTACTAAGATATTCGCAAGGATTGCACGTTATTCTAATGTTTCTTCGATTCGAAAAAGAAAGAATGCTATTATTGTCTCGTATTAATTTATTATTATTATTATTATTTACATAAAATTTTTGTAGTCGATTCCAAACGGGATTTCCTTATTCTCTCCTCTCGTCGCATCCGTATTCATTCATATAGGCGAGCAACCCTTCTTCGATATCGAAACGATTATCCGGCTTCCATTTTCGTTTTTTTACGTGGAAGCTGGAAGATTCTCGGAAGGCGCGTGTCATCCGGGCCCCTTATCAGTTTGCTCGGAGGCTGTAACGTCGGACGGCCGCCGATATCCTTCGAGGACGTTGCATAAAAGCAAAGAAGAGGAGAGGGGAGGAGGGGGCCGTGTTTACGGAGTGGGAGAAGCGCACCAGTCAAACTGGTATCATTGTTCGCGTAGCAAGCAACGCATAGGAGACCGATGCGAGAGAGAAACCCAAAGGAAGAAGATTCTTGGGTAGGTAAGAAGTCGAGAAGATTTTTTTTTCCCCTTCTCTCCTTTTTCCTTTGGAAAATTTTCCATAAGATTATTTCTCTTTCTCTCTCTCTCTCTCTCTCTCTCTCTCTGTTGAAATATTTCCACGTGTTTGTAATGGCGCGATCGTGATCGAGTTAAGAATAAGTAAAGTAAAAGATGGAGATTTTTAAAAAAAAAAAATTCGATTTGACAAATTTGAACTTGCCTCGAATCAATGAGTTTGAATAATTACGGTAATATCTTAATATTCAAGAGGCCGATTTAATAAGTAGCTTAAGTATTTGAGACAAGGTCGAGTGTTTTTTTATTTTTTATTTTTCTTTTTTTAACGAACAAGCGGCATCACAGACGGCTATTTACAAAGATTTATTCCCCCTTATTGCCGCGTGCGTACCCTGAATGAATTTTCGCCCGAGTCCATTTATTCGAGGTGGGGAATTTAAAAGGTTTATCTGGACTGGTTTATGGCCTCGTTATCTCCAGCTTTTTTTTTAATTTCTCCTCCACTTTTTCTTCGAGAAAGGTGTCGTTTACCATTTTCCAATGCGGCCAGCATTCGTTCGGGATCGAAATCGAGACAAGGGAAACCTTAAATGGATTGAACGCTTGCGGACGAGAGAGAACAGAAGCTCTTAAATTGAGATTTAAGTAAGCGTCTCACCTCTTGCCATCTGGTTGAAATTACATCGTCACGCGAACTTACGTTATTTCGTTTCAGGGTTTCGAAAAAAAAAAGAAGAAAAATGCATATCCTTATCCTCCATCCGCTTACTCCTTCTTAATTCCGCAGCCAATACACGCTGGAATTCCTTCCTTAGGGACAAATTTACGTATATATGAAAGAATTTTTCGAGATTAATTTCGCTTCGAAACGGATATTATTCGATAAACTTTAAACAACTTCGATCACTTTCGAATTCTCTTATGCACTTTTCAAAATTTCCAATGATACAAATAAACTCCCTCGTCGTAATAATCTGCGAAATATCTGGTTCCACTATGGTTACAGATCCATAAATTGTCCGGAAGGGAAATTATAATCGAAACTCTCCGAAATAACCACGTTCCACCTCCTAAATCCACGGACCACCTCCTTCAAATCCAAAAAATAATCCCATAAATCTCGAATCCGAGGGAAACCATCGAGAAAAGCGATGCAAAAGCGAAAGCGAAAGCGAAAACCTCGTTGTCGAACCCTCTTTTCCTCTCTTCGAAAAAGAGAGAAAAGAAGAAGAGATCTCTTACACGATCGATCTCCTAATTAATAACATGGTGTTATAAACGATAATGGCGATTAGAGCTTAGACGTTGACCTTGATAAAGATAAAGGTTTGAACATTGCTTTCCTCGAATGCTGCCTATGCGGATTCGTTTGATCGACGAAATATATAATGATTACAATACTATCTTTGTTGGATTTTTCCGCGTGGAAATATATTCTTGGATCGCGCGACGATTTTACACGATGGACGAAAGTGCAAATAGGAGATGTACAATACACAGTTTGACTGACGAACGGACAGAGAAACGAATTGATTAAGACGTGAGGCGAAGATAGATGGAGAATATTTGAATTGGACACGCGAATTGTTTTAATCGAATCGTAACCGAGTCGAATCGGTGCCGTTGTGAATCGAATTCTTCTTCGTTCCTTCGTCTCTACGTGAGAATTTGAGAAAGTCGCGAACGATACTTCCCCTCCGAAATGGATTAAAAAAAAGCGTCAAGGACGTATGGTAATGAGTCCTGGCTAAGAGAGAAGAAAAGAAAGGAGGAAGAGCCTCTCAGAGGCTGATCCGCCGACAAAAATCCGGTTCGAAGTAAGGAACGATCGATGAGGAACACCGCCTACCCTCCCCTTCCAGAAACCTATTTTCTGGGTCTAAACCGTAATTATACGCATCCTCGTCGAGCGCCAAATTCCTCGCTGAGGAATCGGCGAGGATGTATAAATCTTGGTCGCGCGAGGAGGAGGTGCGTTGGAAACTTTGCCCAACCTTCGCTCGGATCGAAATTTATTTTCCATTATTTATCTCGGATATTTGGAAGAGTCTTAGACGAGGGATTACCAGTCTTTCAACGGGGCTTTCTCCAGAACAGAAACGCTGCATACCGGTTGTATATATAAGATGCGTCACGGTAAATTGTTGGATCAGATGGACGATAACAGTGGTACACGGTCGATGGCGCGAGAGATAGTTTGTACGATTGGGGGACGAAAGGTTAATTGGTGGAGGAAAATTATTATTAATTCTTTGGGATAAATTCGACGAAAATAAACGCGAACGGTTTCTTTCTTTCTTCTTATTATTCTTACTCTTCTTATTCGTTCACAGGGAAGATGGACGAGTTGAGAAGGAATCGTTCAAATTGCCGCGCCGTAAATCTAACCGAGCGATTTAGTATACGTGAATATCACGACGGGCTAGGAGATAGGAACGCGGGCTGCCACGGTACGAATAAAAGAGCGAAGGGAGGGGAATGCGAGTATAAATCGTCGTAAATTTCATGGTTGTAAATGCCATTCGACCATCTCTCCTTCTTTATGCTCCCTTCGTCATGCGGCGCGCATGCGTCGATAATACTTGCCAGAAAAAGAAAAACTCCCCTCCCTCCTCGAGAGAGAATACTCCTCCTTCCCCTTATTATTAGTTTTAAACGTTATTTCGTCAACTCCATCCGTGGAAGAAAAATATTAACGTCGTCGACGATTAACACTCAATTTTACTTTCCTTTACGTGATATTAATTTTCTTTCTCTTTTTATCAAAGAACAACGCGATATCGACAAATCTTCTTTTCGTAACGAGCATTTCAACACGAGTGTTCTCTAATAAAGTTGGAATAAGTACAACGTTTCGTTCGATCGGAAACGAGATTGGAATCGAAGGAAAGTTGATCTTTCACTCGATGAGAGAAGAGGAAGAAAAAGAAAAAAAAACTGGTTTCGATCCACACTGGTCTCCGTAAGCTGTTGCACAATGGCGCGCAAGAGTGGAGTCGTGTGGAAAAGGGCATAGACAGGGGGCCGCCACGTTTCTACGATCGGTCTACCGATAAATATCGATCTTTCATTTGCAGATAGCAAGGAGGGGGACAAGGCTCCCCTCCTCGGGGGATCGCCTTATGCAGACAAAAGGAACGCGCGCGAAACTGCTTGCGCACGGCGAAAAAGGGGCGAACTCGTGGCTCGATGTGCCGGAAAGATCCTTTCCTCCTTTGAACCGAGCAGCAGTTTTAATCGTGAAACCAATTAACCTTTGGATCCACGTGTCCATGCTTTGCGTATCCACGATGGAACAAGGGGGATCGAGGGACATGTGTGGTGTGTGGGATACCGAGATATCTTACGGGTTTAGTTAGTCTTTATTTCTTTTTTCAACCCGTTATCTCTACGTAAAATTTAAAGCAGAAAAGAGACACTTGTTTTTCTCTTTTATAGCGCTCTCTCGATCCTCCAAGAAAGGATTCTTGAGAATGTATTGTAGAATTAAGGAATAGAAGAAAATCACACTTATCAGAAACTGAGCAGAAAAGAGACACTTGTTTTTCTCTTTTACAGCGCTCTCTCGATCCTCCAAGGAAGGATTCTTGAGGACGTATTCTACTTGCAGAATCAAGGGATAGAAAAAAATCACACTTATCAGAAACTGAAACGCATTTTTATTTAATTTTAATATAATAGTAGCATGATTAACATGTACACGTTAATATATGTAGATCGAAAAAAAGAGAGAAGGAGAAAAGAAAATTTTCGTTTAAATCTCGATGGGAGCGGGATTTATCAACGCCAATTTATCAATTAATCGTCTGGGTCGGGCAGTGTAAAACAAGCGGCGATTAAACAGGGGAATTAAGAAGAAGAAAAAGAAGAAAGGGTGGAAAGAGGAGGGCCCCTGTGTCGCCGTGCAAGAAGATATTCACGGGAATTTAGTAGGAATATCGAGTCGGCCACCAGCGGCGTGTACACCGATTCTAAATACAGCCACCTCTACCCCTTGCTGGCAGGATCTAGCCAAACGTGTTCTGCGTCCGTGGAGAGAGAGAAGATTGGCCGTCAGTCAGACGGTGGCCGAAGCCGGATCCTCCTAAGCGATAACCGAGACGATCTTTTCGATCGCTTTCCTTCCAACGAATCATTGTCTTGGCTCGATAACCGTGTCGGTTACACATCTAAGCCAGGAGGCTAAGAGGACTCTGTGCGTTTTTCAGAGCGATTCTTCTTTCAGAGGAGCAGGAGAATTTAGATGATGCGATTCGGTGATAAGATTTTTGAGCTTCGTTGGATCCCTTTCTCTCCTCTTCACTCTCTCTCTGTCTCTCTCTGATTTCTCCTTTCCTTTTGTGAAATGAATGTAAGAAAATGTAAGAAAGAGAATTATTTTTTCTTCTTTTGGTAATATATTAATATATTATATAAGTTTGCGCAATAGTAGTTTGATGGTAAATTTTATTCTAAAATTTTTTTCCACTGTCCATGTTTTCAAGAATTTTGGAAAAATTTAATTGTACAGTAGTATGGAAGATATTATAGATGTAAAAAAAGATAGGAATTAAGAGAAGAGGTTACAGTATATACGGTATAATTTTGTAATATTTCATAGCGTAGTAAAATTTTATGATTATTCGTGGCTCGTAAGAAGAATTGATAATAATTACGATTTTTTTTATAAGCCGAATTAGATATCCGGTGTCGATATTATCGATGATACCAATAAACCGTAACCACAAAGACATCTTCCCTTCGATGTAAACTGGCAATTACATGTGTAATTATCTTGTACACCCTTCATTAGTCGCTGTATTGATATATTGCACAACTGACAAGTGGAACGGCCTACCTGAACTCGAGAATTATTGGCCAATTGCGTGTATCTTCAGAATTTAAACCGTTTGCTTTTTCAACAAATTTTCAAAATTTTTTATAAATATTTTTGATAAAATCTTTTGATAAATATTTTCATTCTATTCTTATCTACATATATATATATAAGTTATTTTAATTATTCTTTTAGGATTGCAGTTTTCAAGTATTTGAGGAACTCGATAAAGATAGATCAATGTAATCGAAAGTAAGAAATAAAATCTAATGATTACTCACATTGTCCGCGGCATTGATGTCGATTTCTCGAAGAAGCAAAGTTTCGCAGACATCCACGTGGCCAGCTGCTGCAGCCAATAACAGAGGACTTCTCCCATTCTGTGGACAGAAAAAAAGTACGTAATTTCGTTTAAAAATTTATTTAGGATTAAAATAAATTTATTTAATTTAAGAGCCAATTAAAAATTCTTTTAAAAAAACGTAATATTGCAAAAAAAGGATAGACATGAGGTAAGTAGTGTTTAGAATTAAGAAAAGTGTTGAAAAAACGATAAAAAACTTTAAAAAATTTCTGCTGTAACAAGTAAATACGCAAAAGGTAAGTAAAAAGGTAAGTATATTTAGAATTAAGAGAATTGTTGAGAAAAACGATAAAAAAACTCGAAAAAATAGCAGCTGTAACAGGTAAGTACGTAAAAGGTAAGTAAAAAGGTAAGTATATTTAGAATTAAGAGAACTGTTGAGAAAAACGATAAAAAAACTCGAAAAAATAGCAGCTGTAACAGGTAAGTATATAAAAGGTAAGTAAAAAGGTAAGTATATAAAATTTCGTAAAAATTTGGACATCGGATTCTGAAAATGTAAAAATCAACAAAAATTCTGAGAATCTGACGTCATTCCCAAGAACTGCCGAAATTCCTGGAAAAAATTCACGAACGACCTCCTATCAACTCATGTTCTCCTAATACAAAGTCGAAATTTCAGCCAAAAATTTTGTTCGTTCAAGAATTTGGGAAATTCCAGGAATTTGACGTCATTTCCAAGAATTTCGGAAATTCTGAGAATTTGACGTCATTTCCAAGAAGTGGCACAATTCTCGAACGACCTCCTATCAACTCATGTTCTCCTAATACAAAGTCGAAATTTCAGCCAAAAATTTCGTTCGTTCAAGAATTTGGGAAATTCCAGGAATTTGACGTCATTTCTCAGAATTTTTAAATTTCTAAGAATTTGACGTCATTTCCAAGAATTTTTAAAATTCTAAGAATTTGACGTCATTTCCAAGAATTTTTCAGAGAAATTTAATTTACTTACCTTTCATACTTACCTTTTACTTACCTTTTCAAGTACAACACTTCCAGAAAAGACATTTTTTCATCATTTTACTTAAAACTAATTATAAAATTTGATATACTTACCTATTTCGTACTTACCTTTTAAATTAGTCCTTTCAGCAGGCTATATTTTTAAAAAATAAAGAAAATATATAAAAAAAATTATTTATAAGACATGTAGAAAGCTAACTTATATATTAAATGATTATTTATATATAAAAGTGCATGCAATAATATTTAAAAAACATATAAACCTCTCACGACTAATCAATAATTAGAAATAAATTAATATTACTTACTGTTAGTTGTTATTTAATCGTCCAACGTTAATTACTAATTGATCAAGTAATTTTAACTATTTTTAAGTATCGATATACTACGTTCATTACACATTAACTACTTTCCCACGCTAAAAATTAAATATTAAACACTTTATCAAATATTATTATTCGCGTATATTGAATTCTTATTATATAAACGTTTACAATTTCATAAAATTTCTAGAATTCGAATTAAAATGAGAACTATTCGATTAATAGGACGCTCGATTCATATAATTATCGTATATTCATATACTTCGAAACGTGGAATATTCATATACAAAACCGTTTAAATGTATAATTTAAATATAAAATTACTCCGTCTGAAAAAAATCTGAAAAAAAAAAAAAAAAAAAAGAATAATCGATCCGTAATTCCTTCTTATTTAATTTTCTCCATTCCCCTGAAAGATAAAACGATAAACCATAAAATCGAACATCGCGAGAACGCTCGAGGAATTCGACGAATGCGATTTTAATTTCAAAAACGAGGACTGTTTCTCCCCCCGTGGCTCGATCTCCCGGTTATCGATCGACGTAATTTCAATTATTCCGCGATCGCAGATGCATCTGCGATCGGTTGGTCGCGTAATAAAGCACTTAAGCTTCGACTATCGCCTTTGGCTGGAACGAGGGGGGGGGGAAAAAAAACGATTCTGCGCGATTAATTTCATCGGCGCAATTAAGGGAGAGGAAGTAATTGTAACGAATGCATGGGATAATCGGGCAAAAGTTGCCCCGCAGCATGCTCCGCCGATCTTTTGACAAATACGCGAGCAACACGCTTATCTGCATTCCCACCAAAGACGACTGTCACAATCGAGATGCAAATGTTATTTTACATACGTGAGGGAATTAATATATTCCAGGGAACGCGTGGCTTTAACGAGTCTTCTTTATCGATCTTGTTTAGAATTAAAAAAAAAAAAAAAAAGTAACAACGACGATGGAAAATGATCTCTGCAAGTTTTGAAAGAATTGGAACGAGCTGCTTTCCCATTTTTGATTACGATATAACTACCTCGTTGTTGATAATAGGATTCGTAGATAGAATATGTAACGAGCGATAAACGATATCAGCGTGGAAAGTAGTCCTTAAGAGTTTCTAATAACTTGGATTCTCTACAAATTTCGATTAATTATATTTTAAACATTGCTGGAATGGTAAATTTTAAAAAGAAAAAGATTTCTTTTACCTAACTCTGAAACAACGAATTAGCTTGAATTTATAAAATGAAACTAAACTCTTCAGAGAAAAATTCCTAGGGAACCCTAGACATCCCACTTAGAAACTTATCTAGAAGAAAATTTTCAGATTCTCCAATTGTAAAACAACAAAAAAAATATAACTTTCAACTATTCCAAAAAATTCGTTGTTCTTCGCAATATCTAATTAATCATTCCAATTTGCTTCTCACTTAAAATTAAATTTAAAAAAAAAAATTCCCGATCGATCCCCCAGGAATTCTAACAAAAAGAAAAACTCCCCGGTAAAAAGAATTCTTTCTATCATTTAATCATTCTTCGATGGCGGCAAAAAGAAAAAGACATCGTTCGAGATGGAAGATTGTGGACAAGTGAAGAAAATATTAAATAATAGAGAAAAAAGGAAACTCACTTCGTCCGGCAATGGTTTAATATCTTCGTCAAGGAGTCGCGCAACCCGCGCTACGTCGCCACGTGCGGCCGCCTCGCGTAACTTTTCTGCCATTCCAGCCACGCATCTGCAAAAGAAAAGGAAATGGACGATCATTAGAGGTATTCGGTTTAAACTCCATCCTATTTTTCATGCAACCAGTGCAGATGATCACGTCAGATATGCCGCCGCTCTGGGATTTCTTTCGAGAAACGAGATCGTCGAATCGGAAAACGATCACGGTTTTTTCCCCACTTCCTATCGAATCGATCCGTATCGCCATATATTATCCATATAAACGCGTAACGGAACGTAGAAAATGACTCTTGTTACTACTATTATCATTTATTCAACGAGTTTAAATTTTACTCGATCCTCGGCAACGATATCGTTGTACGTCTTCTTTCTTTTTTTTTTTTTTTAAATTTCTCGATCTCAATCTCGATCCTCTAAACTCAAGCGTCTCTTGTCATTTTATCGGGAAAGAGTAAATTTTTCTCTCGTTAGTAAAAAAAAAAATAAATAAATAAATAAGTGGTAAATATTTTGTTGACGCGATACAACGATTTCCTTGATTATCTAAATACAATTATCACTTCGTTTACACACATAAAATTCGTGAAATGCATTCTCGATGGCCCTCTTCTCGTTGACAAGGTTTTATCACTGGGCACGATTCGAACCTTGTAAGAGATAAAGCTGGCAATTCAAGTTTCCGCCGGATGTCAACCGGTTAAGGGCATTACGCTGCGAGACGAAAGAGAGAGAGAGAGAGAGAGAGAGAGAGAGAGAGAGAGAGAGAGAGAGAGAGAAGGTGAAATTCTGCGAATTTAAAGCCCACTCGTTGGATTCTCGAGTACGAAACTTATCGGTCTTGTATTTGTAAATACAATCGTGATAATTAAGCAAAAGAAAAAACGTGTATGTTTAAATCATCTTTCGAACAAAGATCGCAGTTACGTTCAACGATTAATTTACAATTTATTGTTCCAGACGAGAGACTGAAGATTCATGGATCGGAGAAAAATGCAAGTGAAAATTTTTTGTCCTTTTCTTCGCGGTTGAACGATGTTATGCACGCCTCTGACCAAATTAATATTACACGCGGAATCGCGCCCATAACCCGCAGATCTTCATTAGAAGGGTGGGAAGGGCGTGACAATGAAGAAGAGGTATCCTTTTTTTTTTTTTTAAAGGGAACAATGACACACACCGCCATTGTTTTCGGAGACAATGGACATGGATGGGCTCGTCGTGTCGAGAGAAAAAAAATATAAACGATCAGGATACGTTTCTCTTATCTTATCATATGTTAAATAATTTTAATTTTCCACCATTTCTAATATCTTCTTTCTCAATTCTCGCGAAGAGTTTATTAAATTAACTCTTTATCCTTTTATTTTCCAAGCCAATGAAAGAAGTAAATCCAATTGGCAAAATATTCGATCATCAACATCGATTCGCTCGTTCTTCGATCTATTCATTATTTTATAATGGATCGATTCTCAAATCACGCGAAGAGCTCATCCCAAAAATAAAAAATAAATTAATTCTTTACCCTTTCCTTTTCACTTTTCAGAAGAAAGAGATAAATCCAATCGGCAAAACGTTCGATCATCAACATCGATTCGCTCGTTCTTCGATCTATTCAATATTATAATGGATCGATTAACGAAGAGTCTAATCTAATCTAATGATATCCTCCTTTCATCACGTGAAATATACGTAACTAGTTTTAATCGGAATATAGTCGGAAATGTTGGTTTCCTCCTTCTTCTTTCTTAAATAACACCTGATACGCGAGCATAGCCACCGATTTCTCGAATATCTTTTAACGAGGCGTGATTGATCGATCGTCAATATCGGCGACGTTTTCCATCGCTTTTGCATCAACCGATGTACAAGAAAATTTAATTAAGCGATAAACGCGTGACTAGGATATTCTTGCGTAATATCGATCCACTAGTCGTCATTTTAGAGCATAGTTGCATACACACAGATTCGAAGAAGAAGTTTTTCTTCGTGACTCTTAAGTGGATTTACTCCATGGTCGAGGAGAAGTCATTAATCAACGTCCAGGTTGAATGAAAATTTCACGTTGCCATATCGTTGCGCTCCATGCTTGCAACGCATTCTGTGCACAAGAACGTGCGTGTGTGTATGTGTGCGCACCACACGCTTCGATATTATGGGGGAAACAATGGTTTGAAGAACGGAGAGAAGATTTTTCTTCGAAGATTCTGTTTCTCTTTCTCCTTCTCCTTTTCCAATATTTTTCCAATATTTTTGTTTCTTTCATCGACACGTTTATTGGCCTATATTTATTCATAGATCGGGATCGATTCTCGCGAGATTACACTCAAAATTTTCGTCCATCTGGGTAATTTTTTAAAGATGGTTTATGGGCTGTATAGAATAATCGTATTCTCAATTTCAACATCACCGACGGAATATTAAATAATCCATCTCATATCCCGTTTATCACTTTCCGATAAGATAATGATATTCGTAATCTCGTATTAGAAAACGAAGATGAGAGGGGGGGAAAAAAACTTGTAATTAGATGTATCAGTTTGATTAATCATAATAGCTTGTGTAACGATTATCTTTATCTTTTCTTCTTCTTTTATTCTTCTTCCTCTTTTTTTTTCAAAGGATATCTGGTTTAGACGGTCTTAATTAATGTCCATCTACGAGAAAAAGAAGAAGAAGAAGAAGAAGAAGAACGAAGCGATCGCCGTGTAAAATTATCGAGGATATCGTTACTCTAAGAACAAATTTATAATAAAATTTATAATAAAGATTATGATTTGAGAGCGAAAGTGGAAATAATAAAGCGTTATTTTCAAATTTTCATTTATGAGAAATTACCGTAGCGTGTGCAGAAGAATAGAGTGTGCAGAAGTAGTTTCAACCAATTTATTTATTCCAAAGTGGAAGATTAAATTTTCCCTGGTTTTTTTCAAAACTGCGTATAAATTAAGCGAGACGGGAGAATGTTTACAGGAATACAATCCCGCCGATCCGGCGGCGATTTAATTATCGCGCGTCCATCCTTCATCAATAAAGGTGGAACGTCTTTCACCGAACCGATCATCGTGTTTACAACGTTAGCTTTAATAACACGAGAGGGAGAGGGATCGATGTATAATATATGGCACGAGATTTCGAGGCCCCCGGCCTCGACGAAAATATGATCGAAAACCGATAATTCGTCAAATTTTTCAACGACAATTATTTATACAAATTTTCTCCCCTTTCGTTGCATCGTTAATCGTAGGAAGACGAGAGAGAGAGAGAGAGAGAGAGAGAGAATTTTTAAAGTTCATAATCGTTTTAATTTAATCGCGAAATTTCATTTCTTCTTTGAAATGTTCAAGTTATCCTAATGTTAATAGAAGTTACAGTGTCAATTTGACGGAAAAACGAAATTGAACGATGGCAGAACATGCAAACTTGCTTCTCTATCTGATCTTGTTGTTACTCTTCCAAGTCGGAAAAGTCAGTCAAGGATGCCATCTGCAAGGCATCTCATCGAAAGGAAGCTCGTAAAGCATTCTTTTTTTTTTTTTTTTTTTTCAATTACACGTTCGAAGAATTTAATTACAATATGCTTACGGGAATACTCTCTTTTATTGAATTTTTCTTTCTTCTTTTCTTATTATTATTAATATTCATCTTCATCCTCTCGAGTTCGAACCGAAATTTAAAAAAATCTTGATGGAGGTTAAAAGGAATCTTATTACGTTCATTAATGTGCATAAAGTTTACTCTCTATAATTATAGTGCTGTCTGTTACACTTTCTATTATCTCTACCAATTTCTCTCTCAAGTAGAACACCGAAAAACACATAAAACGAGTCATCAACCGTTTCTTTCCATCCCATTTACGAAAAAAAAAAAAAAAAAACCTTTATCTCTTCCTTCTAAAACAAGCAAAATCAATTCTTCACTTTCGTTCATTGAAAACACGTTCATTGAACGCACACTAGTTGATCTTTCCACTCTCGTACAACTTTCGCACGTATTATTCTTCGAATCGAAGACCAGACTCTAAAGCTTCGATGCACGAGCGATTTTCTCGTTTTTCCAAAACAATGAAGGCAAATGTATCGATGATCGAGCATTAAAAAAAATCGATCAATTTGATCGATATGCAAATAAGTGGTAACACATATATATTTATACATATATATTTATATACGTATATACAATATATATTCCACAGTGAAAATAAATCCTTGGCGAGCTCGGTCGATATAACAGGTGATACGAGATTCCTTACAGGGACGATAATTTTCTGTGCGCGTTCCACAACCGTTCCCCTCCTCGTGTAATTATTATCCAAAGACAACCGAGGCAAGAGAGCATGCTTTATGATCCTGTCTTTCGAGCAACTGCCACTGATTACGGTTACATCGGCCGATCGTTTGCGGCCGTGATTCAAGGCTTCTTGCCTCTATTTCTAGCAAACCGTCGCTTTTCCACTATTCCCGGTGTCGCGGCCACCTGATTGAATGCTCATCTTAAATCCGTAATTAAATTTTGTTACCGTGCCTTCTCTCTTTTCGTTCGTGTCGCGCACTTGTTTTTTGGAATGTCGAGAGAAATATAATAAAATATAAGAGAAGATAATAACCTCGTGATTTCTTGTATAGTGGCTCGTTATTTTAATGAAGAAATTCCGTGTATGATTTTGGTAAAAGTTCGTTCGAATCAAAAATTCGTATCGTAATTGAAATTGTTACCATCGCGATATGATTAAATATTCCTGCATAAGATAAATTGGATATTGCGATATTGTGCGTAATTTCTAACGAGATATTTTCATAAATTTGATGTAAAAAAAAAAAAAAAAAAAAAAAAAAAAAANAAAAAAAAAAAAAAAAAAAAAAAAGAAAGGAATCATCAGGAGTTAACTCGAGCAATTACGAAAGCAAATAGATTCGAGTCGCCATGATTTTTCCACGTCCATCGGAGGAAGGAACATTTTCAGGCAGGCCGTTAACCGATTTCACTTCTCGTTTACCAGGCAAAGTGGAATTCTTAATTACAGTGGACTTACATCACGTACGCACGAGAAATCCCTCCTTCTGCGTGTCCGTACATATCCAACAGGACCTCGGCCCTCGTACGAGGCATCTCTGACCCTCTTTCCACCGTAAAACACAACGTGATCCGAAGAAATTCGGTCGGCCATCCGGTGCACTAATTAAAACACACCTCGCGTATACGAAAATGGGAGGACCAAGGCTGTGACCGCTACCTTACGTATATAATACCCTCTAAAATTTCTTTTTTTATTTTTCGAGATAGATTGCAATAATCCAAAGATTTGTGCGATTTTGCAAAGATCTAAAATTTATTCAGATATAATAAATGAAATTTAACTTTCTGCGTAACTTTCAATTAATTATTACACCTTGACGCTTATTATTAATAAATTATCAACTTACTCGGGATAATCGATTAGTGAAATACGACGAGACGGAATTACCGATAGATGGTAACACGCAATTATCGACAATCATTCAATTTCAATTTTGAAACACTGTTCCATCTATTTTAAGAAAAAAAAAGGGATTGGAATGAAAATACAGAATCGTGAAGACGGTTAATGGACGAGAGAAAGGGATTACCAAGTGAAGAGTGTACCAATCTTGAATCGATCGACGATTTCAAAAGGAACAATGGCGGATCGAAGCGTGGACCCTCGTCTATTTCCAATTCAACGATTCCCTTTCAATCATTCCTTGGCCGGCTCGATGCCGCATCCGCATCGCTAATTACCGATTAACCGGAATCGGCGTCGATTAACGTCTGGGCATCGGCATCCCAAAGATCGAGCAGCCTCGCCGCGTTTCTCGTTGTCTACCCAGTCCAAGGCGGCAATGAGAAATCTTTTAATTAGAGATCTCGCGAGATAAGAATGTCCTCCTTCCCCTATCCCAGTGTTTCCCAACTTTCATACGCACGATTAGACGCCATTATCTTACAACGATTATAATAACTCCTATAACATAACCTGGCTCTCCGTTCCGTTCCAACGCTAATATACTGATAATAATAATAATAATAATAATAATACAATAATTTTAAACGATCGTTGAAATAACAGTAACAGTAAATCATGATAACTTAATAGTAATGGTAATAATAGTTAATACATAACAAACAACAGAGAGGATAATAGTAGAAATAAAACTAACGCAGTGTGAAGAATGATTAATCGAAAGTGTGAGAAGCAGAGGTAGTAGTACAGGTTGGGAGTCCATGGTCTATCATTCCTGATTAACAAGGAGCATTCCTTCCGTGATTCTCGGGATGGAGGAAGGGGGGAAGGGGATCGACAAAAAGCACGAGAACAAAGCTTTCAATTAAATACTCATCCATGCAACTCGGAAATTAAGTTGACACCGATTCAACCGCGTCTCCGCGCAAGAAATAACCAACTTGTTTCGCCGATTTCCCGAATGCTTCGAATCGTTTCCTTTGAATCGAATCCATCTTCTGGAAATGGATGGACGATCCCCTCAGCAGCGAGCGGGTATTTTAACAAGGTTTTTTCGATCGAATTTTTTATTGAATACAAAAAGGCGGATCAAAAATCAAGATAAATCAAGTATGCCATTTGGGAAGGGAAAATAAAGAAAACACGGGAGATAAAACGGGTTTTGGGAAATCTTGGGTTGGAAAAAATTAAATTGGAAAGCGGCGGGCAGCCAAGTAATTTCGATTGTTTCCACTGCCAAGGTTGTTGTTTTCGATGCGTTCGCAAACCGGTTCCTCCTCCCGGGCCCCGCCACGCCAAGGAAAATGGCTATCGGTTCGCTATTGTAACCAAAACGAGTAATACACAGTCGAGACGAGTCGGATGTAATCGCGATATTTATTCACGATGTTCGATAACGTTGGCCGCGTTTAATTTCTCGGCATGAGAATCCCTCCCCTCGATACGAATAAAATCGCGACTCGATCCTTAATGGGGACGAATGAAAATGAAGGTATAAAGGAATGCCAGGGAAACAGGACAGTTTTACGATCGTTTCCTTATGAAACGGAAAACTGGTTATGGTTAAAATATTATTTTTAGTGGTTGTTAAAATCTTTAGACACGCGCTCGCGCGCGCGCATATACTGATATATAAGTAAGATTGTACAGAATGGAGGTTGTGGATAAATAAAAATTTAAAAAAGGGATGAGCATTTTTTCGAAAATCAATATTTTAATTTACTGTTCTATATTAATTTTCATTACGCCATCTTGTTAAACGTGAAAATTATATAGAGAGTATAGAGAATTCGAAAGTATTAAAGAATTTTTGCAAATTTCATGAATAATTTATTAATTAATTCACAGATTATAAATTCCCGCCGTCCAGAAAATTTACGTACGACACTTGAATCTCCCGTTAATTCAAATTCATCAACCGTTCTTTGTATATTCCTGGAATATTATCAATCCTTCAATTTGATTCCTATCCTATCATTTCTACCAATCAAATTAAAAATTATTATTAAAAAAGAAAAGAAAATTTGATCGAGATCAAAAGAACAAAAATAAAAGCGAATAAAAATATTACGAAAAAAGAAATTACTTATTTTTGGAAACGCGACAAATCGTTCCGATCGAAACTGTTATTACTATTACAGTTATTACTATTTACAATTATGAAGAAGGGGGGAGGGAAAAAAATGTGGAAAGATAAGCAGCGTACAAATCGTTCGAATCACGAAACGAGATTTCCCTGGTGGAGCGGGTTACTGCCGGTTTGCGAACACGTTCCAACGAGCGTCGAAACCGATCGACATGATCCGCGACAGGCGACGGGCGTCGTCGATACGCGGAAAGAACGAGACGCCTATGCATGCCGACCGCTATGCAAATATGTTACAAATAGTACCGGGAACAGCGTATTTGAAATGCCAGCCGGTATCTGGGCTCGTGGATCGGTTTTGACTGAATACCTCATTAGAGCCGGGACACCGGTTCTTGGTAAAACGTCGTTAGGCGTATCCTACGGTTTAGTTGGCGAACACCGACCAACTTTCCCTTCCCTCCCTTAAAATTCCGTCACGGATGTTTTTGCCGTCCCCCAACGCGTTTAAGGTAAGTAAATTACGCACGGCTGTCCGATCGCGTAATAAAAAAAAAAAACAAAAATAAAAAAGTAAAAAGACACGCTGGTTTCGTTTCCTCGTCCTTACACACCATTATATCCGTGATAACGCCACGTCATGTAATGAATTGGCGGAAGAATTTTCGTTCTTTCTTTCTTTCTTTGAACTTGTTGATTTTAGGGAGTTTTTTTTTCGCTTCGTTTCGGTGGAAAGAATTAGTAGGTTTGAGGAGTAATCGATAAAATTGATGCAATCGTGTATCAAAAAATCAATAATATTAAAAGCGTTGTTTCGTATCGATATAAATTTTCGACAAATTCATTTAAAGATATATAAAGAAAATAGAATTAACAAGGATAATAAATCACGCTCTGGAGCCCGAATAGACAAAACTTTCTCGTCTTGAAAATTTCAAGAATATCCAAGCACGCGTATCGCAGTTGGAAACACGTACTACTGTCCAAAGGAACGACACCCGTGAGACCTCATACGCGAAACTCACTCAACAGGTGAATCGTGGGGAACACGGTGTAGCGAGCACACAGCACGGCTTCACGGATTTCTATAGGCAGGTGCGCACGGCTGTACACACGGGTCGGTTGAAACACGGCTTCTGTCGGTCGGAACGGTCGAAAACGAAGAAGGGGAAAATAGAGTCAACGAGATGCGGGCGAGATAAAGCGCGAAGAATGACTGACGTGGCCGGGCGAGATTACGTCCAGGCTTTAAAAGGACGACGCACCCTATCCGGTGCTTGGCTGCTCACCTATCGATTACGTGACACGGTCACGCTCGTGAACGTCGAATTTGAATACAAGCGAGAGACGCTTGAATGGATCCTCTCTTCTGGTTACCTGGAAATATTCCTGCTTTACCACTCGTTTTCCTTTTTTATTCTATTAAACCGGGACTGGATGACGTTGCGTCCACCATCTTATTTAAGAGAAGAATAGTTGTCAAAGGAATAATTTAATACGGTTAAAGAGGATACTAGATTTTAGTTAGAATTTTAGTTGCGCGACGACTTAGTGGCGCTAGCGTAGCTACCTAAGGAGACGTAGAGAACTCGATCGATAAATCAAATTTCGTTTGGAAACGAATTACGAGAAGTTTTATTAAGCGTAAATACATACGCGTCTGGATCGAAAAATGCAAATAGCGAGCCACGCCTAAATGTAGCATCACGAAAAACGCATCGATGCATGAACATATGCATCAGAAGAACAATGCAAGAGCATTACATTAAAACGATTATTACCACCCAGGCAATCGCAACTGAAATTAAATAACCCATCGATAATTACATGTATTAAGTTATTAAATAGCCTTGGCAACCCGGCATTACCGGTTTCTTAATTAAAGTCGAGGCCTCTGTACGTACATCGTGCTGTCTACAAAAGCGAAGCAAACCATCGTTGAAGTTAATAAAACGTACTACTTATACTAATTAGCTTATCATTACTGGCAACCAGTGAATTATTCTAATCGATATTCTAATCGCGATCTTTTTTCCTTCGCAAAAATATGAAAATTCCCACGAAACGGTCCGATTCCATTATAAAATAATTAAAACGATCCTTCGTGTAATAACTTTTGAAAGACGACATCCGATGTCACGTTTAACTCGATGCAAAAAAAAAAAAAATCGATAATCCTTGAACCATGATTCGTCGATTCGTAGATGTCCATCCGTCTAAGATCGATCCACGGATCCACCACCAGGATTCCACTCTATTTATTTTAACCGCGATATCGATGATCTTAAACCACAGTGAAGGATCATAGCGGTTCGATGCAATATGACCGGCCACGTTCAGGTTTCGCCTCGGCCATCAAGCGTTATCGGCACCGGCTTAACAAAATTGCCGTTGTAAGTATTTTCCAATCGATTTCACCGGTTCTAACGACTTAATGCCACCCTACGAGCAAGTACCAAGGTCTTTATTAATTATTGGTCGTGGCCAAGATATAACGTGGCCTGATCGTCGTACGAATAACTCTGTCACGAGGAGTATCAGAGAGGAGATCAGTTCGCTGTTGATTCCCCCGCGGTAATTGGCGGGTAAATCATCCCCTTTGATAAGTATTTTGGTAAGTAATCGGTGGAAAAGTTGTTTCTAATGACCACGTTGATAGATATAAACAGGCTGTGGCGGAGTCCATCAGTGGACAATATTAATTTGCGATCGATTTTTAAATCCACCGCTTCTGAATTTCTCGTTCTGTTTCTCTTTTTATATTTTTTCGACGAGTGTCTTTGTTAAAAAAAGAAAAAAAGGAAATTAAAGGAGCAAAGCTGGAAACCGTAACTTTGGAAGGAAACATCATACGATAGTTAATCCTTCAAGCTTATTTTAAACGAAGTTTTTTCACAGATTGCAAAATATAAATTCATCGTTAATCATATCGATCTATGGGGATAAATATTGGAGAGGAGAATATTCTCGTGCATTTTCGTCCGGTTGTCGTACGATTTTAACGAACCACGAAGACAATACCTTGGCTCGAACAATAAGATCGATACTGGTTTCGCGTGTCCGCAACCACGTTACGTGAATTCTCTATACCCCTCTTCTTTTTCTTCTCTCGCTGCGTATCGCCACTTGTTATCTCCTGTATAGGTCCACCCCTTGCAGCCTCATCTTTCTCGACGTTGTACAATTGGCATACAATAGTGCGTATGGAATTAGAATCGACGATATGCCGCTTTGTACTCGTTAGGAATCGACTTACGAGTCCTTACGAGATCCATATTGATGTACCTTGTCCAGAACGATCGCTATCGTAACTTTTCGATGCATCAACTGTCGCAACAACTTCCTCTTCCTCGTATCGAAATACACTCGAAACGAATTTTCCAAATGAAATGAAAAAATTCCACGCAACAAATTTCTCTAATTGATCTCTTTGTTCCAATTATTTAAAACATTATATCCGATTATATCGATTGAAACGGAGATCATATCGAAGGAAATTGAAAAGAAGAAAAAAATTTGATCCTCTTCGCTATTACACTATCATTTCAAAATGTCACTTCCGACACTATCTACCCGTTGTACGTATTTTCAATTGTGAGCAAACGAGACACGTAACCAGCAACACACGTATATGATGAATAACGAAAGGTTTAAAATCCTCTCTAAGCTTCATCTTTTCATGTCATCTTAGCGAGCATTATGCCATGGCAGTATCGATGCGAGGGCATTGTTAACCGGGCTCAAAACGGGTCATCACAACTGGCAAGAACGTGCCCTTACCGTCCGTGATACATGCATATGAACGCAACGTCTCGAATACCAGATATTGAAAGGAGGGGGGAAACGCGAATGTAACAAATAGGCCTATGCACACCTCGAATCGCGCACGCGCGAAACTGTTCATACAGCCGCGATGCAGGAAGACAGCCGAACACTTTGCTACGGCAACAGTTGATCGTGTAACACCGTTACGAAGAGTCTCACATAAATGAAATCTATCGCGATGATAAATAAAATCGTAAAGATCGTACAAAAATTGTTGATGAAAGATATCGAGTTATAGAAGGTTAAGATGTGAAAATGAACATAAAAATTGGTAAGCAAAAATCTTGCTTTATTTAAGTAGATTATAGACGTTTCTTATGTATTTATGAAGAGGATACATTGAATATAAAATTATATAAATCTAAAATAGTATAATATATATATATATCTATTTTGGATATTATATATATATCTTTTTTATGTGTTTTGTAGATTTTCCTACTAGTTTAAATATATTCTGATAAATACATAAGCATCTTAACAATCTACTTAAAAAAGTAAGCTACTCGTTATGATATTTAAATATCGAATGAATCGATTTAACTTCCAATGTTCCACAAACATGAAAATATGAAGCTGCGCAGACATATCGTTTCATTTACTTAATTTTTTTTTTTCTTTTTGAAGCGAATAAAAAAAGAAACTTTTCAACCTGCGGATAATTAAATTCTCCGAGGTAAAGACGCAAAGAAAATCGAAAGGACAGTGCAAAACTAATTTTACAAAGCTAACCGTATTATTTTCGCGTGTCATTAAAACTAGTAAAGTTGGAAGAATTCGAACCATACGATCAAAGACGATCCTTGCGGAGAATCCGACTCTTTATAATCTATCCGGCTAGCAGGAGGATAAAGGAGGAAAAGAGGAGGATAAATTGTGCGCCGAGAATGAATGGACGATGATCGATATCCAAGCATGAAACGAAACGAAACGAAACGAAAAAACGCGATGAAAAAAGAAAAATCGGTATAAAGCGCGCGATATTTATTTGGAAAAGATAAGGAAAGACGCGTCTTCGATCGAGATCGAATAATTATATATGTGCGTGTTTTTAACCCTTTGCACTCTTTAATTTTTTTTTTTTTTTAGCAACAACTCCTTAATTCATTTACAAAAAGGATCTATAGAGAGAGAGTTTCAATAAAATATTGTGTAAAGTATTACAAAATATTTGAAAGAAAGAAAAATATTTTAAATTATTTTAGAAACTGTGTTGTATAATATCGAATCTAGCTCGACATTGGAATTGATGTAAGAAATATGATATCGAGCCACAGTCGACATAAAAGTCCTAAGGGTTAAATCTAATGTTTCTCGCGTTACAATTCGCGTTAAATTAAGGAGAAATTTTTTTACCCGAAAAAGAAAATATTCTTAGGAATTGACGTGAGTTCCTTTTTAATTTATGTTTCATTTTATTTTTAATTAAAATTCCACGCTCTTCTATCTTTTTTTTAAACACCTAAGACCTCGATGAATCTGGATAATAAATAAATCTTCGAAGATATCGACACACAAAAACTACTGGATAATTTCCATTCCATCGTTGCCTATCGAATCGTAATCGATTAAAAATCGGTCAAATCTGGCTAATCCATTCACCGATAAATTCAAATTATATTAAAATTGTCGGTAACGTTAACTAATAACTTATTCCTCGATTACCGATTTTTTCTTTCTTTTTTTACTTTCCCCGATATTTCCTTATAAAGGGAAAACAAAAGGATTGATCTTTGTCCGTGACCATAAGCAAGTTTGCCCTTTATGCTGTTAATCCATCGACGGACGGTTTAATTGCTCCTCCTATGGGAGTGGTTCCTTCGAACGACCCGTATATGGGAGCACGTCGCAAACACTCGATCGGCACACGTGCGCCGGTAAAATATATTGATAGCCACGTTATCACGTGTGTACCATACGTATCGGTGAACAAAAGCAAGCAGAATCTCTCTCTCTCTCTCTCTCTCTCTCTCTCGCCGTTAAGAGAATGGACACGAATGGTGTTCCTAGAACCCACGACACGAACCAGCTGACACATTAAACGTTATGGTTTAGCGCTAATGGAAAACCTTTATGTGTATAGAGCATATACACGAGTTTAGAATTGTTTTTAATAAAGTCCGGTTTTAGAAAATCGAGCGGAAAATAAGGGGACGTGGGATTAATATTATCGAGAGATTATAAGTTGAGGTATATATATATAGTATAGATGTTGAAATATTGTTTAAAATCTGTTTAAATATATCCGATATATAAAACGATGAGATTACGAAGAATTTCGAGTGAAAGAATAACACGATCGAGCGATTAAACGAAGAAAAATCTGTACGAGGGATCTTCTTCGAGATCGATGACAATTAATTTCTACATTCCAATCCGCTCATCCAGAGTTTAGAAAATCCGAGATCCGGTTTGGTGTTATGATAGTTTGCCGTTTTATCTGGGATTAAATTTAACAAGCGGCGATTAAGATATCGGGGAGGAGAATTAAAGTATTTTAATTGGATTCCTGGCACACCTTTCTTAAACCGGCCGGCCAACGTTTTATTCGTTGTTGCTTTCTTTTCGCGCGCAGCGACCTCTCGAAGGCTACTGGTTCCGTAATTCCACACTACTGTTCAGATAACGTTATGGCCTCGACGTACGCATTATAAATCGAGATCCGGATCGACCCGTATCCGAAAGAGTTTAAGTAAGAAAGAGTTTGTTGGATAACATCGTGGTGGCTAATAGGAGAGATAAAATAAATTTCGACGAGGGACGATCGCGTTGTTAAGTGAAATCGAATCGGAAGTTCCGAGTTCGTTTCGAGAGAATTTCCCTCGCTCGAGAAGGAATACGTTGGCGACGAGAGAGAAGGATCTACAATGGAAATCGAGGGGTATGGACGTGAAACGGTATGGCTGATTTATGGAATTAGCGACGTCGGGTGTAATTAAGTGCCGTGAAAACGTGTATAAGTGAGACGTACGTCAACGGTATACGGGAGTAAGTTAATGAGACGTATGCATATATAAGTGAGGTAAATGGGGAGACATGTATTCAATCAACGTTCACGTTAAATTGCGAACGAACGAGAAATGTTTGTTCAGTCAAAGTGATCCCGGTTAATTGGTAATTACGTTGGTTAGATTGAGCGATCGGTTATGATTAAGCTGTATATTATGCGTGGAATGCCACGATTTATAACGCTTTTGGTGGCGAGCCTTCGAAATTGGGATCGAAAGTGAGATTGAAAGATTATTAACGCAAGATTAACAAAAATGAAGGGATAATAAGAAAGGTTTCGTTCCTCTGCCAAACTTTCATCGTCGTTTACGAAAAATTTTTAAAAAAAGGACTAATTTCACTAGAATTTTACGAAAAGATAAAGACACCATGAAACGTTGCATTATTTCTTCGAATAATTGTTTCTTCTTTCGCTTCGAAAATGGCGCCCATTCGTCAATTGGGAAAATGATTGTATGAAAGTTTATAAAAGCGTTGAACTCGAAAGAAATGGTATCCTTTCACCATCGTCGGGAACGAAACACTTTGTTCCATCCACTTTGCTCTCGAGAGCACGAGATTGAGGACGAAAGCTTCTCTCGAGAGCAACGATACATATATCGATCGATCCGAACCGGTCGATTAAGTTATTCGCAACAGAGACATTGGAATAATTTCTCGCAGAAGGACATTGTTTATACGAAGAGAAACCTCGATTTCGGATAATTATATGCGATACCAGGCCGTGAAAGTCGCAAAGATCTCCTCGAACGATTTATTCAGTTATACCCCCACGAATTATGTCGCAAGCTCGGCATAAAAACGATAATTGAGCAATGTCCACGGCGCAAATCCATCATGTCCCGTTCAACGGTGGCTAATTACACGTTCCAATAAATCCAATTAAACCACACCTTGTTATCGGATCCCTTATCCGTGAACCGATCGACCCCCGTTCGCGCCAACAGGATTAACGATAACCCGAACCTCGATCATTTTATAAACGCTTTAAGACGCGCTTTCCTCACTTCCCCTTCCTTTTTCTTCAATTTTCAAATTACATTTCATTATCACGAATATAATTAAGTCATGTCAATATTTTTCCATAGGTTGAAAATTTTGGATTTTTATTAAGGGTTCGTGACAATCGTTCAATAAGAAAGTAAACATAAGATCAAGAATGCGAAATTTTCATTTGAGAGGAAACTTTTCGAAATTACTCAATTTTTACGCAAATATTCCACCTGGAAAACAAAACTCGACACTGGATGCAACTATATTTGAAAATAGAACTCTCGAGTTCGACTTTTACACAAGTGGAAAAAAGATGGATGAATCGATATTTGGCTCAAGTGAATACGCCATCACCCAAAGGACTCACGGATTAAAGGACCAGAAGAGAAAGTGCAAAGTAGATTTGAAGGTAAAACTCTTTGAAATAATTCTCAATTTTTACGCAAATAGTCCACCTGGAAAACAAAACTGGATGCACATTTGAACTGGAGTACAAATGAAAACTGGAGTACATTTGAAAATAGAACCCTCGAGAGTTGATTTGGACTTTTATAAATGGAAAAAAGATGGATATTTGGCTCAAGTTCGCCAACCAAAGAATTTATGGGTTAAAGGACCAGAAGAGAGAGTGCAAAGTAGATTTGAAAGTAAAACTCTTTGGAATAATTCTCAATTTTTACGCAAATAGTCCACCTGGAAAACAAAACTGGATGCACATTTGAACTGGAGTACAAATGAAAACTGGAGTACATTTGAAAATAGAACCCTCGAGAGTTGATTTGGACTTTTATAAATGGAAAAAAGATGGATATTTGGCTCAAGTTCGCCAGCCAAAGAATTTATGGCTTAAAGGACCAGAAGAGAGAGTGCAAAGTAGATTTGAAAGTAAAACTCTTTGGAATAATTCTCAATTTTTACGCAAATATTCCACCTGGAAAACAAAACTCGACACTGGATGCAACTATATTTGAAAATAGAACTCTCGAGTTCGATTTTTACACAAGTGGAAAAAAGATGGATGAATCGATATTTGGCTCAAGTGAGTACGCCACCATTCAAAGGACTCACGGATTAAAGGAAGAGAGAGTGCAAAGTAGATTTGAAAGTAAAACTCTTTGGAATAATTATCAATTTTTACGCAAATAGTCCATCTGGAAAACAAAACTGGATGCACATTTGAACTGGAGTACATTTGAAAATAGAACCCTCGAGAGTTGATTTGAACTTTTACATGAATGGAAAAAAAAATGGATGGATAGATATTTGGCTCAGGTCCGTGGGTACGCCACCACCCAAAGGACTCACGGGTTAAGGGATCAGAAGAGAGAGTGCAAAGTAGGATTTGAAAGTAAAACTCTCTCGAGAATAATTCTCAAGATTTTTGCTCCATAATTTATTTGCACGCAAACGAGAGTGTCCCTGTATACCCACATCGGAGTCCCCCTTGCGGAAAGTGATGGGCAATCGAAAGATCCCGATCGATCTCTCGAGATCGTGAATCTCGAACGATCGTGACTCGTGCAATTAGCGGATCCACCTTCTCGAAGATCTATATTTCGAATAGAACAATCGTGTTTCTTTCTTCATCCTCGACTCCCCTAATAATCGATAATAATCGAAAGGATGTTATGCTCCAATTTCGAAGAGAAACGCGTAAGAGATATCCGGTTAATTTTCTCAGAGACGAGATTCGTGACGCGAATTGTTCTAAGAAACACATCGATCTTTAATCGATAGAAATATTTAATTTCGATTGAAATCGACATTTTTCTTATTAATATTTTTTTTTTCCTTTACCTAATCTAACCATCTATCTCTGCGCGTCGATTCGTATCTGAAAAAGCAATGTCAATATGCACGTTGCGAAGGAATAAACGAACAAGTAGAGACGGTATTTTTCTTTTTTCCACTCGCGTTTCTTGCGATTCAGCCAAGAGTCGGGTGCAATCATCTCTCGATGAGTCCCTTTTTTATCTTCGATCTCGAAGAAACTTGCAACGAGCGAACATATTAGAGGGAAAGTCGGAGTTTGCGAACTGCTAATCGCCTGTTTGTTAGCGCATTCTCGTTTTCTTGTTCGTAATCGTTTAAATTACGATTCACAAGCGTATCGAAGGCAAGATGGAATTATGGATGCCCCATTTTCAAGCGCACCAATCACGTGTGAAAATACCGATATCGAGGCTTATTTCAAAAAAAAAAAAATCCTCAGAAATTGGGATGAATTAAAAATTTAATTCTAATTTTTAGTACATAAAAAAGTATATATACGACTGTTACTTACTCGGATTAATGAGGTTCAGTAATATGACAGGTAAGCTTCTTTTTTTACTTACATAAATACTTTCTTATTTTATGAACGCGTTCAAGTCATCAGAAATCGGATTAATTCGCGCGTGCATACTCGCCAGCCATTTTGTCCGAGCCAGCTTTCGCCTCTTTCACAGCTGGGCAGCTCGGTTTCTCAAAGGTCGGGATGAAAAATGCCGCGCCATGTACGGATCGAGCTCATCCCCTAACCTCCGTCCTCCATAGCAACGAGGCAAAGGTGATCTCAAAATCACGCATTAATTTTTTCCAAATTTCCTTTAATTACCCCTCTCATAGAGAAGTTTCAAGTATTCCTTCAAATTTCCCTTCCCTTTCTCAATTTGTCTCTTTTCACGAACAAGTTTCGAATACGAATCCCAACAAGAAGAGATTGGTCCCAATTTAATATTACGGATACCCGTCGGAGAAATAAAACGAGAGATTATTCAAATATCGCATAAAGAAAGGTTGCGAGAAGTAGCTCGAAGGCACCCGTGCATTAACGCGGGCGTAGGCCAAGATTAAGCAAACCCATACCCGAAACAGCGCAGTTTCTCCGCCGCGAATTAATAACATCGAGCAAGAGATGCCTGTGTTTAAGCAACTCGGAACGGAACGATCGCTCGTTCTTGTTTCCAGGTTGCGGGGAAAAAGCGAAAAGGGGAACGCGAAAATACGCGATGAATACTCAATTACCGGCTTTCGAGCAGCTTTTTACGCGTTTATCCCGGGATGAAGGGCTGCCCTCGCGTTACGATTACGGGATTACGTATCAACGGCTCAAAGTTTCCACTCCACCAAGGATTAAGTTGTTATCGCCTGGATTATTGGAGAGCGTGGTAAGTGTAAACACGATGGATGATGATACGATTAAACCTGATGTACGCGATTTTAATTTGGTCTGCGAGTAATTTTTGCAGATATTTTTCTTTTTTCGATTTTGAATCTCCTTCGATTCGAAAATTTATTAGTCGAAATCGACCTCGATCGATCAATCGATCTTACTCGTCTCTCTTAAGCGATTCGTTGTCCAATAAGTCGAGTCTAAAAGAGAGCACAATTAATAATCTGCTTCTTAAGGATAATAATATCAATATATATTTATATACATATCGCATCGAAATTACAAAATAACGGAGGAGGAAAAATAAATAACGAACAAGTTCCCCCTTTTTATTTCTCGATCGATCAACCTTATCGCGATGTTACACGCAAGAAGAAGGCCAGTTAAAATCGTGCTCGTTTAAAATGATGAATGGAAATCGTAGACGATGATCCGACCGAGCGAGCATCCTTACGTTAAACCAGCTGCTAGAAAAACCTTCCAAGGACGTTTTGCTGGATTATTTCGTCGAGATATCTGATCGAGGCTCCCGAGGGAGAAGGAAGCGAGGGGAACGGAATCACGATCCCTAGTTTCGTATTTCTTAACTTATTACAAATATCGAGTGGAATTTTCTTCGATGCGTTTTCCCTTTGTAATGAGAGTCAAAAGCTGAAATGGATATATATATTTATTTAACAATTTCTCTCTGTTTGTACGAAGATAAGAACTGTAGAAAAAAAGACAATTTGGAATCGATAATTCTGATAATGTTGTGTATAAATTTATTGAAAATATCAGTTTTGCAAAGTGTATGTATATATATATATATATATATGCTTTTAATAATAAATTTAGAGAATAAAATTGCAACGTAATGCAATTCTTAACAGTTCTTTTATTGGTCATTAAAAATAGCATATTAAAATGTATAATCTGAGCTATTTTTATCCGGCAGCATTCGTTAACAACGATAAAAACCTCTGGCAGACTGTAAACCATCGGACAAACCGCAGCAATAAACACCGCCTCCCATTATAAATCGTATATCCTCGTAACGAATACAACGGATCCACCATACATGTATTAGAATTACATTATATGCGAAATATCACGACGGCTCGAGGTGAAAACCTATACAAGGAATACCATTCTAATATAATTATTCCGTTAAATTATAAGCCGTACGTTTTCTCTCTCGTGAGAAATTCCTCGTTGGAAATTAAGACGTAAAATCAAACAAATAATTTCTCGAGTGAATTTCATTACGGCAGCGTAAGAGAAGGAATATGCTCGATTCCTCTCCCTCTCTCTTCATTTCCTCGAACGAGCAAACGTCTAAATCCACGAGCGTTGAGAAAAAAAATTAGCAAAAGCAAAATCGTGGCTGGAGTCCAGTGTCCACGCGTGAGAAACGCGTAAATTTACATCGACGGCAAGGTGTAACGAAGGGAAAGATGCAACGGGGCGCGCATCATAGGTGCAAGGTACCTTGGTGTACAAAGCGCTTGGTTAAAAGGGAACACGTTCGAGTATTGTATCGTTGGCTCTTCAGCCAATAGTCTCGTTCCGCGATAATGTGCAACGCCAGTTTATCTCGTTCCTCTTCCAAACATTAAGATATATTTTATCGTCGCGGTTCGCTAATGCAGTTTCTAGAAAAGACAAGCCGTTTTATCGCGATCGCAATTTGCAACGATGCCGGAAACCACTGGCTCTCCTTCTCGAATCGTGGAAACGACGTAGAAAGAAGGGAATTCGTCGCGAAAAATCGGGTGAAGATGTTTATTATTACGATTTCCTGAGAAATTTTGGAAATTTCGCGCCATTTTGGATTTAGATTAAGACTAAGTTAGGATTTAAGAAAAAATTGATGCTTTTAAATATAAAATGTTTCGAGGAGAAATTTCGTTTCTCCCAGAACTTACGTTTGATTTATTATTGAAAGAAAAACCGATTGCAATGAAACGAGAACTCGATTTCTTTTTTTTTTTTTTTTTTTCACGGTCCATGATTTTTTCCAATTCCTTTCCGCACGATGATGTATTCGTATTCGAACTCAAGAAAGATAAATAAGCCACGCTATTTCAAGAGAGATTATTCAAGAAACCTCAACTTCCTGTCTCTTCTAAAGAGCATAAGCGATTACAAAAAAAAAAAAAGAGAACATACGAGATCGATAGGAGATAGATAAATACAAAATATATCTCTGCTTTGCCTATATTGCTACTTTCAATCGCAAAAATTACCGCGTTAACCAGACCGTTGCTCACGTTACATCATCATTATCCCGCAACAGTCATTGAACATCCTAATGCGAGTTGGTTGCAGTCGAGCAGTCATTAACAGTTTTTCTAACGGTACGATACTACATTATGGCCGTGGAACGCTCCACAGATTTTTCAAATTCTAACGATCCAGGGCCCATGGTGGTCGAGCACAATAACCACCACACTTCCTAGTACGCCACGCTTCCTTCTCTTCTATGGCAGTTATTCAGCGCGCAACGAGATCTTCGTAACAATGGCTGCCACGAATGGGTGACCAGCAAACAACCCTCCCCTTCCTTTCCCCGCGACCAATTACGCGAATAATGAGAGTAAATCGCGTTGTGTAATCGCCGAGGGTTTAACGAATTTAACCTCTTTAGAATGATGTCTTTCCTCCGCGAAAGGGGTTATTTTAATAAAGTTGGAAGCCTTCGAGAAATGATCATATCGTCATTTCAAAGGATACTCTCGTTTACATTCGTCGTTTAAAATGGGGATGGTATAAAAAGTATTCGAAAGTATTCTTATAAATAAAATAGAAAAGAAGGTAATTTTAATTTTGTATAATTTTGTGATCTATCATGAGAGATAATAATTAGTATAATAAATAAGTATTCTTGTCGAAAGTATTGTTATAAATAAAATAGAAAAGAAGATAATTTTAATTTTGTATCTATCATGAGAGATAATAATTAGAAAGTATTCTTATAAATGAAATAGAAAAGAAGGTAATTTTAATTTTGTATCTACCATAAGAGATAATAATTAGTATAGTAAATAAGTGTTCTTATAAATAAAATAGAAAAGAAGATAATTTTAATTTTGTATAATTTTGTGATCTATCATGAGAAATAATAATTAGTATAATAAATAAGTATTCTTATCGAAAGTATTCTTAATAAATAAAATAGAAAAAAAGATAATTTTAATTTTGTATCTATCATGAGAGATAATAATTAGAAAGTATTCTTATAAATGAAATAGAAAAGAAGGTAATTTTAATTTTGTATAATTTTGTGATCTATCATGAGAGATAATAATTAGAGAGTATTCTTACAGTATCGAAAGTACTTTTACGAATAAAATAAAAAAGAAGATAATTTTAATTTAATATAATTTTGTGATCTATCATGGGAGATAATAATTAGAAAGTAATATATTTGATAAATTATTAGAGGGTAAATCGAAAATACCGACCAATTATGGGAATAATATCGGTAACAACTTGGGCTACAAGTTTATTAATTCGGAAATTGAAATGGAATGAAAATAAGGATCGCGCGCGAATCCAGTGAAAGTCTAAATAGACGTAATTACACATCGTTCGTAAATTATAGTCTATACCTCGGTCGTATCCGCGACTACTCCACTTCCTCTTCTGCAGAAAGGAAGCAAAAAACTGCTAGCTAGTGTCACTCGCAACTATAATTAGAAAAGAACTACCGGAGAATCCGCCTACGGCAACAAAATCGAAACGGCTGATATTTCAATCGGCAAAAAAGAAAATTAATAACGAGTTCCTTCGATTAGCATTTCAAAAGTCTGACATTACGTTCTTCAAATAATTATACACAGATGTACGAATATACATCGTAAATAAAACATTTAAAATCGAAAATTCCACTAGTTTGAAATCGAAAAGAATATCGATAAAAGAATTATCGTTCAAAATTTCAAGTCACGCTTCAAAAACTTGTAACATCTCAGGCCCCTCAAAGACTAAATCCGCCCCTGCTCCAACTCTATTGCAAAGCCCGACTTTTAGATGATGAAAAAATTATTTTTGATAGAATCAATATTGTTAATATAATAAATTTATTAAATTTTATTTATAATTTTAATTTATTTAAAATATTTCAAAAAATAGTTTATTTAAAATGATAATTTTGGGTATTATCGATATTTAATTTTTAAAATTTTTTTGAAATTTAATAAATTTAATTAATAGCTCTAAAATTAATAGCTCTAAAATAAAGAGAATTATATTTTTAATACAGATCAAATCTCGTACACCATCTCGCAAACAATTTCCAATTAAAATTTCCCGCCACGCGTATCCCCGCCCCTTTCCGCGAAATTTCCATATTGCGCTCGTGCGCGCCTAAGTATCGTCCACGATGTCGGCACCTCCACACCTTCACACAACGTCGCGGAAGACGCCCGTCCGAGAGACAAACTGGATAAGAGCGGGCGATTAATGCATCGGTCGTGGAATTCATAAGCACTCAGGGCAAAGAGGAATTTCGCCGTGTTTTACGTGGATACTTGGGCGCAATAAATCCACGATAATTTGCTACGCGTTGACAGGATGGTAATTGAATCGATTCCATTGAAATCGAACAGCCGAGAAACTTTATAAAACTCTTCTCGTGGTTAAATTATGAATTTCCATTCCCTCGACGGTGCAAAATTGTTTTTAGAGATCATTTTTAATCCTACGATTGCTTGCGTGGAAAATTCTACGACGAGACTTAATTTGGAATTACGATAAAATTGATCTCTCGACTAATAAGATCGAATCGCGAAGGATGGTAGCACAAGGATGTTTTGTATCAGAGTGCGATTCTTTATAGTTCAATTGCAGACGAGACTTAATTCGTAATTGCAGTACAATTCTTCTCGACTAGTAAGGTGAAGACTAAGTAAGGTTAGATGGTCGCGCAGAGTAGCAAGGACACTGTTACTTCTCACTTTATTTATTACCAATTACTATCTGCGATCTTGCTTTAAAACGTAGCTTTATCATTTCACGAATAACTAGTCGCGATATAATTTTCCTCGACCGATAGAATCTTTTCTACAACGACACAGCGAATAGTCGATTCATCGTGCTCTCTGCGTACGACATCGGTTCACGGATGAAAGAAAAACTCGTCTAACGTCTGGTCTTGCAAGATTTTTCAAAGAAAACCGTGCTCTCGTACATCCGCTGAACGGAGAAACGGATCCTTCGTTTTCTGGATGCGGTTGCACGACACGCGTTACGGAAACACCATAGTCTAATAAAACTGTAGGGGGTTATCCGGGGAACGAGGTTTACAACGATGCGTGATCGGAATCCATGTCCGCTCGTACTATCCCTCGAGGCGTTTCGTTTTTGATCCACCGGTTTAAATAGACGAGAGATGTATTGCGATGAGATTCGAAACGGAAACGAACGAGTCGTTTCGAGGAGTAATTATATTTCCGTGTCTTATTTTTTGGAATATCGAAGCAGCATGTTTTAATGGAAATCTACAGTTCGTTGCAGATTTTAAATTTTTCTTCCAAGTCGAGAAGATATTATGCGTTAGATTAATAAGAAACGTAGAAAAATATTTTCTGATTTCTATTTTTCAAATAAATTGTAGAAATAATTATATTTTTGAGATGTAGAATTGGTTAAAGATGATCTGGTATTTTTGATTAAATGTATTCGATCGATTATTAAAACGATCGATTTAATTGTTAATTAAAATAGAATTAATTTGCCAAGTATCGTGATTCATTTCCTTCATTCATTTTCTGCATAGGAACATATAATATATATTTCGTACATTACCCATTGATCGAGTCTAAATCACTGACTTCATAGTCGGACGAATAAACTATTATGGGATCCATTAACATCCACAATCTTCCAGCATCATCCTAATTACCGATTAGTAAATCACCGTACTCGACGATTACGTGCAATTGTAACAATATCGGAACGAATCGTTCATTTCGATCGTGTAATAAATTACGTAATGCGAAGAATCAATCTAAGTCAGAGCATAATTAGTAACTGTAAGTCCCTAATTGGCAATAACAATCGGTATCGTGTTCGATATAACGATCAACCAACTGTCGGGAAACGAATCGTCGTATTCTCTTTCTCTATGATTTATAACGCTATAAGTTTTCTGCGCAATATTTTTTTTTTTTTTCGAAATACTATTATAAAATCTCTTTTGAAATAATTCAATAATCAAACGATACGCTTTTGATACACATACACGTTTTACACGAAATATCGAAATAATCGATCACGTATGTTCTCAAAACGATGGATCGTTAAAAAGAAAATTCCAAATTAAAGATGCTCAAAGACGAATTCCCATCTCAGCATGTGAAAGACTCTGAGCCACGCAATCTCCATGATTGACCGTAACTTCTCGATCACGAAGGGGGATAGAAAAAACGAAGCCAGGCTTTAAAGCGTTACCGAAGGTCGGTACATTCATTCTTCCCGTGTTTCTTCGTCTCGACGCTCATTAGGAACTGTCAGTACTTTCGCGCCGATCGCATTCTCGATCGACCGGCTTCTCTCTCCTCTTGTGAGAACTGCTCGTTGTATCTTTACGTCGTGCACAACAATTATACTGCCTTTCTATCATGGATTCTCGCGCTTTCCGCCAAGTTTGTAGGGACGGTGAGGATACTCTCGACAAGAACGTCGTCGAATATGTTTATTCCACGTTCGAACGGTCGTGACTCACGCTGTTTACTCATTTCGAAGAAATATCGCGGAGTAATTGTAATTTAACGAACCGATCACGGCGGTTCACCGGTGTCGACTAAAGGATTCATTAACTCGCCGCGGCGGCGCTTCTGTTCCCCGATACGAAACTGGAATTTTATTACGATGGCGGTTGGTATTCCAGCTCTCTTTTTTTTTACATATTTTTTTTTTTTAGATAGTAATCTTTCACCTTAATCCCGCGTATATTATTTACATTAATTTTCCCTGCATTATATTTAAACGTATAAAGTAATAATATCGGATTAATTGAGCTAATTGATTATTGATATTATTAAGATTATGTTTGTTGATCGATAAGGGATCGAAAACTGGAATTTCAAGTATATTTTTCTTTACGTTTTATGAATATTCATTTTTGAAATTGATATCATTAATTGTTTGATTAACCTTGATGAAGTATAAAATATGTTCTTTGTACAAGGATGGGATATTTTTTAAGAGAGACCGAAAACAGATAACCCGAATAAAACTTTAAATGTTTTTTAATGGATAAATACCTGATCCAAGAGATATACATCAGATTTTGAATGTTTTTTGAGTGCTTTATAATTTTTGATTACAGATAATCTTTAAGAAAGAGAACAGAGATATTTCTAAAAGATCCGACCGCAAAATGGAAATCTTGAAGAAACTAAATCTAAATTGAGAATAACTTTCAAAATAATTTATAGATAACGAGACATTAAACACGGACAACTGTAAAAAGTTGAAACAAAATATCGAATACTATGTTTTCAAAGATCTTAAAAATAAAATCAATCGATTTTATTATAAACGATAAATCAAAACGTACAATCTGAAACGTACGCGGAGTCGAGAAAATGAGCGTACAAGATTCCGCGATGTTTTGATCTCGGTTGTACATGTTTATTTATGCAAACCCACCGGTTATTAAGCTTAATGCCACGCCGATCGTCGAGCTCGTATTATCGTAATACGCGACGATTAACGGCACAGGAACTGCGGCGAGGAAACTCACGCTGTTTTATACACCCTTAATTGTGCTCGATGGAAGCGTATACGAGGCACACATACGCGAGTATGCAGTATCAATCCCAACAAGTGTATCAACCGGTATGCATAACGTTACACGTATATCGTTGTAAAAAAATAAATCAATTTTTCCACGAATTAACAAGTCTATTTATATATATAAAATGTAATAAAATAAATGTAGTTTTATTTCAAAATGTGACAAAATTTGTAAAACTCATCGTGGAAATCCATCTATTAAATTATAAGTTCCGAGTAAAAAGTTTTCAAGGATTTTTATGAAGCGCTTAATCATAGTAATTAATCCTTCGGGTTATCGGCAAAAAGAATACGAATTCCGTTTAATAAGAGGTATTTTAAATTACAGTAATCACGCATTTAAAACTTGAAAAGACTTGAAGACAAGATGAGCCGTAAACTTGTTCGACTCGATACTGTTTCGAAACTGATTTCTATTTAAATATGTTGTCTAACAAAATCGATAAAAAAAAAAAAAAATTTCCGCAACACGTCTATCTATATTTTTTCCAATTTTAAAGTCATCGTAAAGTAAAGATGATGTAATATCGACGAACATCGTCATCTCTTCTCCTCCGGAAATCACCGGTATCATCCCTCTCCTCGACTATTTCTCCCAGACCACGCGACTTGTTTTAAAAAGTTCACCGATGACCAGTTCCCAGTTACTCTGTCATTATCCCCGATTTTATACCGTTGATCCGTTTTCAAGTCGAAAAAATAAAGAATCGTAGCCTCGCATTAATACGCGACAATTAAACGATATAACATGAGACAACGCATGATCCATCGTTTCGTCTTTTCATGACATCCTCGCCGATTGGATCATTCTATATTTTTCCTCGAAGAAGAAATTTTCATCGAGGTCCACGCCAAGAGTCTCCGCGACGAGACTCTCGAGAAGAACAAAAGAAATCAGTGAAGAAAGGTGAACAGTGAAAGAAACAATAGAGTCTCGTTATTTATCGAATTCATGTTTCTATTGCTTAGGTGGTTCGATATGAATGTAAAAAAAAAAACGGAATGATTTTGACACGAACGAATTTCGAGCTTCTTCAATCCGATCTTGGAGAGAAGGAATCGGTTATCTCCATTGTGCCAACACAATTACATCGAAAGGAAAGATTCGCTTATTCGGGGGCCATAAGCTGAAAGGGAACGAGAATACGGTAATTATGCATACGATCTTCGAAACGATTCATGCGTGCAAAGGATCGAGCCATCCTCCTCTTCCTTTTTCCCACTCTTCCTCTTCTTTCGTTTATTTTTCGCGTCGCGCACGTCGTTATTATCTCGTCCCGCTCGAAACCATCCCCACGACACCCATCCTTTCTCGCTTGGCCGACGAAAATTCTTGGATTTGTTCGAGGAGGCGTTCCTCGAGAGATTTCTCGAGTCTTTCGAAAATTCAAAATTCTAACATTTCTTCGATTCACTCGTAAAATCGCGAAAATCGTGTCTTTTAACTTTTCGATATAAAAATTCACGTTTCTTTGAGCCTACGAAAATTGGCACAGTTACTTCTCTATTCCTCGATTAATTGTTTCGATCAGATACATCGATTATCTTATGCAGATCGTGTTAAATTCGTCGAACGAATCCCTGGAATAATAAATCTTGTTTCCAACGAATGAGAAATTCATCTTTTCTACAATAACAAAATAAAATTTGATCACAATTTTCGCAATCATGGAGAATTCATCCTTCCCGACTTGTAGTCTTTCTCAAAGCGCACTCCACGTTCCCTCCTTTCGAAGGATCAAGGAACAATCTCGAGCAACAATTATCCACGTTCTTCGAGTTAATCGAGGGTAGCGATCGAAAATTCAAATCCCTCGAGCCCTTGTAGAGCCCTCGAAAGAACGCGTACGAGGGAAACCTCGATCCCGTAATTAATAGAACTCGGCGAGGCCTCGGCCGCTTATCGCGCTCACTCTTGTCCAAGGAGATCGATTCCTTCGAATTATCGAATTATCTAATCGCGCTTGTTAACGCGCTGTTTCCTTGCCACGATAGATTTATTGGGGGAGTCGAACGATCATAAGGAATCTCCAAGCTTTCCTTTCTCCCCCGTCCCGTTTGAAATCACGTCGAGAACAGGTATATCGAATACCACTTGCGAGATGATTAAGCAAAACACGCTAATCAAAATTGAGATCGCAAAATTTTCGCCATTACCTTCAAAAGTGATAAAGTAATAAATTAAAGGATGAAGTTGGATCTCTATCGGATGAAGTTGGATCTCACGATATTCTTGCAAATGAGAAGAATCTGTGCCTTATATTTATAGATTTTATCCCTCGCTTGACTTGGAGATGTTATGAGTGCCCGTACAGGATGATTTGTTTCAGCGATAAATTATTTTAGATTTTGTATTTTTAAATTTTTTTTCCTCTTCAGGAGGATGTATGTGAATATTAAATAAGATTAAAAATTAAACTAGACAAAATCGCATAATTTATTTGAAGAATTAAGATTCGGGAGTTCCAACACGAACAAAAAAAAAAAAAAAAAAAAAAAAAAGAAAAGGATCTACGAAAGTAAATTCATTTTTTACCAACTACCGCGAGTTAAAAGTAACAAGAATAGGCTTCGAAATTCTTTTGTCCACTATTGGCCACAAAGCAGAATATAACCGTGTTAAATTCCACGAATGTATAAGCGGCCATCGGCGAATTTCTCTCAAAGGAACACGAAAGCAACGCGTAAAAACCAACACGGGCAAGGAATATTCATTTCGATTTCACGGAGCGAAGGAAAAAAAGAAAAAAGGTAAGAGCGACAACGTACACGAGCGAAGGCAAAACGCGAAAGATGGCTTGATAGGGCGAGCGTAGGAGAAAGGAGAGGGGAAAAAGGGTTGAGGAGAAAGAGAGAGAGAGAGGAGCAACGGGAGAAGAGACCCCCTGGATACGTGTTTGCTTAGCACTTTTGGCTCGAGTGGAAACAAGCGTAGGAAGGCTGTCCGCCGCCAAGTTTACGGCCACGGAATAAATTATCGTCGGTTTCGTACGTTCCTTCGAAAATGCAACATGCGAGTAGATATAACGATATAACACACATTGGTTGTGTAGAATCTGGTTGCGAGCAACCAAAAGGTGAATCGTAAAATCCAAAGGAAGGATAATCCGCTCGTTGAATTTCGATTTTTCGCGTGATAAGAAAAGGTTTCTTCTATTTCTGACGATGATTCGATCGATCTTTGTTGCACCGCTTTGCGTTTAAAGCGTAACGTTCGTATAGAATAATTATATTCGAGTTGTAGAATATAAGAAGAATATTGTTAGAATTCTAGGAATACGTGAAGTGTAATTTTCCCACGAAGGAAAATTATTTGACTTTGAGATTTTACATAAGAACAATGATCACACAATTCTGATATATACGTAATTTTAAATTTCTTTCTCGTCGATTAAATCTATCTATTGATAGATTCGCTCAACGGAATGAATAATTTAGCGTGGAACAAAAGTCGAATATTTCATTGATCCCGTTTGAAAACAGAGACAAGGTTCTTATTGTAACCCGATATATCCCCGGAGATATATATATTTTTCAACTTGCCTCTCCTTCGAATACGCTTTTCAAATCACGTTCAACGTTGGCATAAAGATGCAAATAAAATAGCATAGGAAGGGGGGAAGAAATATACGCGTTCCAGCCGAACACGAAGAAGTAATTTGTCACGTCCGAGATTAAGAAGTCGGTGATACCGAGCACACCTAAGAAATGTGCAATGTCACCGTGTATCGTAGATACGAGAAACCGCAACAAGGATTTAAGGTCCTGCTATCAGCTCGGAAGACCACGGTGTTCACCAAGACGTGTAATGCGCCGTTTCTTACGGTAGGATTATTCCTTTTTCTTCCTCTCCAATTTCTTTTTCTCTTTCTCCTCCATATCTGCCTTTTTCATTTCATTTCTTTATTTCTTGATCCTCTTGCGATTGAACAGTGGGCAGGACCGGTCCACTGAACGTCCATTCAGACGTCCATTGCTCTCGAAAGCGAATATTCTAAGCGTGTTGTTTCACACGTTTTACATTATGGGTATTTAAAATTTTGTTTATCCAGTGATTCGTAATTTTATCTTTTTCAAAATTCTTCTTCGTTATAGAAATATAAGTTCAAGTATAATATCACGCGTGTTTTGTTGAATAGAATCGTATTACTCAAAAAAAAATATGATTCAATTCGTTTATGAAAATAATGATGAATATTCCGCTATATTTCATCGATATTGAATTTCAATTAATCGCACGAAACAAATGTTTTGCTTCACCGATAAATTCTATATATATATATATATATTTTTAAAAGATAAGATATTTTTTAAAGTACTTTTTAAAATACAATCGATAATAATGCTCGCTCGAATTGTACGAAGGGAAACGCATTCGACCAAATACAGTAGCGAAACGTTATATCTCACATTTGATCCAACGTACGACGATTACATCTCCGCATGTATTCTGTCTAATTATGCGGCATCTCATCGTTTACCATCTATTCCGGGATTCTGCGAGAAGGAGCGCGCGTTTTGCCCGACCGCAAATGTGTTTGATTGTACCGTCGCGATTAGGTTAATTAATGCATAGGACAAGAATGTATACACGCGTGACGAGATATTAGATAAATGGATCGGGTTTTATTCCGCGTCCGCTGCCAGCAAATTTTCCGCTCGAGTACCTTTCCAGGCGTTCGAAATATATCCGCGCCATTTCCTATGGCCGCGCGAAGAAAGATCGAAAGGGATCGAGATCCAGCTGACAACGCGATCCAACGTGAGAAAAATATCGATCTCGAAACGAGGCTCTATATAAAGCGTCCAAAAAATATAAAAGCGATTAAACGATTAATTGGAGATTTCTGAGATAATTTCAGCCAATATTTTCCTTTTATTAAAGCTTTGTTAATGAATTATTAATAAAGAAATATTGGCCAATTACAGAGCGCGTAGAGTAGTCAAACTGAGATAGTAGTAGTTGGTATAAATCGAGTACGAAAAAATCTAAGCAACACGTGCAAATTCGTTATTAATACTTCATATAGGATTTTTTCCCCATCTTTATACATTCTCTTCTTTCTCTCCTATCTTCTATCACTGTCCTCTTATTCTTTGTTATCTTCCACTCCTTTATCACGCTCATCTTTCTCTTCATCACTTCTTTCTCCTTTTCTTTCTCTATTTTCCTTCTTTTCTTTTCATGCTCATGCTCTCCTTTTTCTTTCTCTTCGTCATTCTCTTCTTCTTCTCTTCTTCTCTTCCTTTATCATCCTCTTTCTCCCATTCTTTATCATCGCGTCTTGAATAGTCTATGCACTCCATGATTGACTAATATTTTTTGTAATTCGTTAACAAAGCTGTAATGAAAGTTTTTGTAAAGAAAAATGTTACTTGAAATTATCTCAGGAATTTCCAATTAATCGTAGTTTCCATATTTCCATATTTTTTAAGATAATCTATATATAATATATATATATATATATATATATAATATTCGCGAAAACAAGTTTATTTCAATACAAATTAAATAGCGTTAAAACGAACACCTATCGCTTATAAATTATTTATCGATACGAATTGAGGAATAATTTATACGAGATTTATAGTAGCGACTAGTTATAGAAGTGTTTGATCGACGATTTTATAAATTTATTTGTATGGCGAGATTAATGCTGTTTAGTGAAATAATGTGTAACATAATTATTAAATATTATTAAATATATATTGATTAGATTTTAATGGCGTTGATATGATCCATAATATTAATGTGAAATATTTAATTTAACATCGTTCTGTGTTAAATTGTTTGGATATTGAATTTTGTATTACAATCATAAATTATGTCTATCATGCCACTGTTTAAATAAATATTTATTTTAATAATTATTCACTCTAGATTTATTAATTCCTTAATCATACTGCTGAGAAGAGAAAAATTATATATAGAAACTATCAACTATATAATTTTCAGAGAAGACTCAATGACATACTAAATACTATACTACACATAATATGTAAACTATCGATAACGTTAAACATATAGTTCGATGCATAAAATACGACGAAAAAGCTCTATATTAACTCGGTTATCAATCTGCACATATAAACTTTGCGTGTCCTTTCTTGATGCTTTGAAATACTGAATTATCGTTATGATGGCAATAATTCAAAGATACATAGGCCTTCATCGCATCCAACCCTGAAGCAAATGGATAATAAAAGAATAAAGTCTAATTACTGGTTGTTTCTATACAAAAAGATAGTAATATCCGTTCTACTGTGTATAGTTCAATGTAGCTAGAATGACATTGGAAGATAACGAAGAAAATGATCTAGAATGAACTGATAAAAATTAGAAAGAAGAAAATTGACTTTAATTAATTAGAAAGAATCTATCTTATCTTTTATAAAAGAAAGTAGATCGACATAACCTATATAATATATAATAATGTGAAATATTACACTTATAATTCTCATATACTAATTAAATAAAAACGAAAATAATATATTTATATTCATAGTGTCAGAAATTGTTTCTACAGACCGTATTTGTAGACTCGTTATTCAACTGATCAGAATTTCGATGGTGCATCTTCTACTCGCGTGTGTAAAAAGAGTGCCGTTAATGACATGTTTTCGTTCGGTGAATCACATTTCGCTGGAATCTTTTACGATCTGTTCCACAGTCCGTTCGAATCGACGTGACCGATCAAGTTGGAAATTGAGTCATCAGCAACGCTTAATTAACCCTGTTACACTTGGCACGTTAAAATTTTGTTTAGTTTCGATCGGAGAAAATATTACGTAGTTCATCTTCGAGTTAACAATACTCGAAGGTTAAGAAATAATACAAGTCAATGATACCTGTTGTGTGTGGCATGTAATTGTGTATATTAATAACACACGAATCACTTCGATATAATTTAGTTTTATTTATACATAAACACTTTGTAATTATTATAAAAATCAAATTTAATCGCGAGAATCTTCATACACCTGTCTAATCACTGACGCCATATTCATTTTTCAAAATCTGTAAGAAGGTTAGGTAAAAATTACTAATAATAGAGCGCGGGTTATTTGAAACACAATATTTTTCGTAAATATTTATGCATTAAATTTAATAATAATTTCTTATTTTTTTGAAGTGAAATAAAGATAAAATTATTAATTGGGATTAAAAATTCACAATCTTTTTCTCACGATATTTTTTTTCTTATATTCCTTTTTTTACATTAATGAATATTTAAAAATAGAAATATTTCAAATTTTTTAAAGAATTTTCTAGAAATTAATTCATCGAATATGAATCGTTGATTAATAAAACATTAATAAAAATCGAAAATGTTTATTTTCAGATCATGAATAATATATGAAGTGCAAGTTTCTTTACGTTATATTCATCGATACGTGTTAATATATCCTCACACGCTAAGAAACATAAATGTTACGGTCTATTGCTGCTCACGATAACCACGTGGAATTCTAGAATTTATTTATTCTCCTAGATCACGATTCCAAAACATCGAAAATAAATTTAATCCCGTGATACCGTGATTTATTCATTTCCATTCTTTTCTTTTTTAAATAAATCTTCGCTTTTTATAATCTATCTATTCATTCTTAATCAAACTCAAACTCGGAAGAAAAATGACAAAAAAAATTTTGTTTCGAAGAATAATAAAATCCTTTATGTTAATCAAAAAATGCGAATCGCCTCTATCCAAGATATCTGTCCGCCTTTGAATCGGCGCGAATATCGTATAAAGAACATCGTAATGTATTCACGTTCGATGTAAAACATGAATGAGCTACGTTACATTCCTGGAAAACCGGTATACGATATCATCTAAGCTAACAGAACTCAATTAATTTTACTATCGATTATTTATGCAACCATCGTTCCCTATGAGTTAACATCGCGCATGTAAAAATGTCTCACTTGAAGAATTTTTTTTAAAAATCGAACCACGAAACTCGTTACTATCCCATACGGAATTATTGCGCTTATTATGCATCGGCGAGTTTAGCCATAGCAGGTGCTCACTATCTTTCCTTTCGCATTTCCTGTATTATATATACTTACGTACGTATAGTTTACCTTTCTCACGTGGTAACGAGTTGCCTCGTGCAGGATGTCGCCTCCTCTCTTTTTCCTCTTAAAATATCCTCAGTCAGAATTGCAAGATTTGCGAGAAACGGAAAAAAAAAAAAAAAAAAAAAAAAAAAAGGAAACTTAACCAAATCGAGAATTCGAGAAACTTTATGAAACGAAATACAGAATCTACTATTTACTTATTCCAACTCGAAAAAAGAAATAAATCGGATAAAATTTTCGAGTTTATGATTCTATTCCATCAGAGAAAGAAAATATTTCAGAAACTTTACAACAATAATATTTCTTCTAAAATTGATATATCTCTAAATTATAAGGACATAAAGAAATCCAATATTTCTGGAAAAAAATTTCTACATTACGTTTTGAAAAACAAAGGTTTATTAGTATCGATCGTCATTCGACTCAGCTGGAAATCGATGAACACGGTGGAAAGGCGCGAAATAATATTGTTTCCTCGGTGTTCGCGTAAAACATAAGACGTGTCACGAAAACGTGCGTGGTGTGACGCACACGTCGAACTTACGGATCATCGGCGGAAAAGTTTAACAGGCCGTCATTGTTGCGTGGCCAACGGCAAACCCATTATTACCTGTGCCACGCAGCTCACCGGATGCATACTGAATAAAGAACACAATAAATATATACACGTGCCGGCTTTATGCGTATTCGAGGTATACATTCGTTAGGCGATGCGTGCACGTTTCGCGTATCGTCATTCTCTTTCAGCATATAGGTACGCGAACGTTAAACTCGTCAGTTCCACGAAACGACCACCGCCTTTCGTACAGAAACAATGTCGTTTCGTTCATGATTCCGCGAAACAAATTCTTGAATTTTGTTAAAATAAGTGTAGAAGGATCGATGTGGACAAGGATAGATCGAAATTTAATAATGGAAATATTAATTTTTTGTTTCGTTTCTAATTGAAAAATTTTTAAATAATATATCGTCGATCCACTTACCAGCCATACATGATTCGTATTCGAAACTGAATTTCCAGATACTCGTAATCCAAATGCGATCACGTACGTCACATGTTTAACACTCGTCAATGAAAACACTTTGATCACATATAAATAAAATAATTATCTTGCTTTTTAACGATTGTATTAATTTTTATCTCTCTTCTTCTTCTTCTTCTTCTTCTTCTTCTTCTTTTTCTCACTTTTTTTTAACAAGACACTGTTTCTTAAATATAAAAATTTCACACGAACGAGACGAATAATTCTTTTTCACTATTTTCAAATAATTTTGATATACAAATTTTTTTTCTTCGTACGGTAATAAAAAAATATTGCATACAATTTTATTACTGTTTTATTAACACAAGAATGTTCGAGGATTAAAAAAAAAAATTAATTTTCAAACTATATATTCAAGTTATATATTTTTTAAGTTATATATTTTCGGATCGATTGTTCAAACGATTTTGCTACATTTGGTACAAAAACGTCGATGAAGACGAGGATGAAAATCGCGGAAGATACACAGATCCGTTTTAAATAAAGTTATCGCGAATCGAACGAGTTGTTGTAACTTTCTCATGCGGGCATTGATATCACTATCGAACATGTTCGTCGCGGCATCAATGTCACCGTATATTCTGCCAAACGACAAATGAAACGCTATGAATACGTAATTTTTTTTACGATAAAATCTGATAATTGAATATTAAAATCATTTATATTTTAAGATCAATATTTGGAGATAAATCAAAATCATCGAAATTCCGAATAAATTTAAAACGTAAATTTAACGTAACGTTTTGAACCTATGAATAAAAATCTATTTGAATTAAATTTAACAACGATAAAGAATATAAATAAAAGTTTCGAAAAATTATATATATATATATATATATATATCGATTAAATTTACAATTTTCATTTGAATTGAGACAAAATATTACGAATAATTACACGTAATCGCGAATTACACGATTGAAAAAACTACTTCCAACAAATAATTACGTAAATATATCAGTCACGAGCATCTATTTTATTTTCCTTCCGTCGCGCTATTTAAATCTTCGAATCGAAGAAAATTTATGCGAAATCAACGTTTTTTTTTCCTTTTTTTTTTTAAACAAAAATTTCCACCATTCCAAAACTTATTGCGGACACTAAAGAACAGGGCAGAGAAAGCGGCTTGCCCCAACATTCAAATCAATCGAACATTCGAATAATAAAATGATCCGATCGAAAACACGCATGATCGCTCTCGATCAACCATTACATTTCATCGTTGTTCCATCACGCAATTACACTCTCCCCGTGCGTTACAGTATTTACAACGACAACCGTTATCAAACCGTTTCTGCTCGAGACAGAATCACCGGTAAACAAGACGAATCGCGCAAAAACCAGCTCATACCGTTTCGCCCGACGATGATTCGAATCCGATACCCGCACGAAACATTTAAATCGATCGAGATGACGGAACGGGCGTGAAAGCGACAGCAACCTATCCGAATAAACGGTTGCACCGAGACTGATCCATGGATCGAGGAACGGTGCAGGATCGAGGATCCGGAGGATCCCCCACCACCGGCCGGGGACTCCCTTCCCCGCCTTTCGATCCCCCGCTCATTTCCAACCGCCACGAACGCTTTCCTTTTTCTCTTGGCCCTTAAACCCTCTTTTTCTCTTCGTACAACGATTTCTCTCGGGAGAGTACGCCTTCGAGACGCTACGGTGCCCGCAATAAATGCAAACCGATCCGCTCGTACTTCTCGCTCCTGCCATCGTGATTTTGCGTCGTTGCTTACGATCGGCTTCCTTCTTCGCGAGATTTTCAGACTTTCGGGATCAAGACTTCCTATCCTTGAGCAATGAGGAACGTTGGATAAGATGATTCCCATCCGTATTGTTTTCCCCTCTTTTTTGAGAAAAAAAAAAAAAAAATATATATATATATATATATATGAGCACGAAATTTTTCTCTATTCTGTATGTATTTCGAACATGCATATTTTTCAAAGGTAATTTTATTAACGAAAATATGATGATTCCGATGTGATTTTAATATCTTTATATTCGAACAACAGTGTATAATATATACGTGGACTTATTACCGATTTTCTTCATTTTTAACGAGTTTGTTCCGTTTTATTTATAAATTTTTCAAAGTTTTCAAATTGAAAAATTGAGAATCGTTTAATCGAGAATTCCCATTCGTCTCGTTTTTCCTCGATATAGTTTTTCTTTTTTTTTTTTTTTCTTTAAATTTGCCAATGTCCTAATTATTTTTTATCTGTTCCGTTTTTTTTAAACATATTTTTAAAAAATGAATATCGAATGAAATATATAAAAAATATGTTTGAAAAAAATGAGCATAGCAGAAATATCTATAAGAAATGTTTAGAATAAAGGTTAAACGGAAAATGTAAAATATAATTTTAACGTTTATTCAGATATTTGGTAAAAATTTCGAAATTCTAGTATTCAATTATCAAAATTATCAAACGAAATACAAACCAAAGATGTATTCTTTTTGCATTAAGGTATTTTTGCATATTACAGTTTCTCATTTTTTATTTTGAATAACAAATTTTCTTACATACATTTTTCGTAACTTTTATTAATTAATTATTCATTGATTTAATTATTTTAATAATTAATTTTTTGTTTTATTATTTATTTAATTTGTATTATTCTTTTCTTCCTTTTTAAACAATTTCATGAAATTAATATTATTAATCGTTATTAGAAAATATAAACACTTCTAATTCTTAAAAAAAAAAAAAGATAATAAAATAAAAGAAGAAAAAAATTATTTGAATAAAATACAATTAAAATGCATTAAAAATTAAAAATAAAATTCTTATAAAAATATGAAAAAAAAATAATGTCCGATATTAACGAGATCATAAATTTTTTCCGTAACGATGATTCACAAGAGCAAAAACAGCGCGACAGAGAATTACGTGAGCGTCATAAAAAATCGAGAGATAAGTATGAAAATATGAAATATAAGCAATTATGGAAAATGAGATTAGCAAAACATATAATTAATGACTTGAAAAATTACGGACCAGCTAATTTAATTCACGTAAACGCATTAAGTTCTCTTACAAAGAGACCCATCCGAATATGGAAATCAATGAATAATTTGTATCGAATAATAAATGATCAAACGAATGAAAGTTCAAATGAGAATTTTATCGATATCGAATACCATGAACAATCATTAAATTCTGTAGGACATTGGACATTATTGAACAATAAAGATCCTATTAATGTCGAACTTGATCTAAACGCGTGTCTATTCGCAGTCATCGCTGCTCAAATTGGAAAAAGCACTAATGATCTAAGAAATAACATAATTGATTTTTTAACTAATAATATCAAACAATTGATCGATCAAATCGATGAATTTATATCCTTAGATAATAACAATGAAAAATTATTAATGATTGGTGGTGCTCGATATATTGGCACATCACCTAAAGCAGCAGGTATCATACTTGATAAATCGCAAAATGTATTTAGTCATACATGTAAGGCTTATGGACATCCCAGAGGTCATGCATCCAATGCAGCTGCTACGGGACCGTGCGATAGCGTAGAAAATTATTCGCGAACAACGAATTCAATGAAATCTGGTTTTTTAAACAAATCTGATCAAAATAATGTTGCCCATCTCGCTTTAAGTCATGAAGTGGCGCAACAAGCGATGCGAGAATTGAATAATGGAGCAACATCCATGACAGTAACACTTTCACGACGAGATCTGCAGAAAAATCATCGTGCATTACCAAAAATGAGGGAATATTATAATGGTGAACCATATTCCGAAGAATTAGATATTATCCAAGTTACGTTAGTATTGCGACATCATCAAGATAAATATAATGATCCAAATGCAGATGTTTTTGTACATACATGTTTTCCAAGAAGTTCTTAAATTTCTTATATGTGCCATTACAAATTATTCTTATGATATAGTGGAGCAAAATTTGGAAGTAATATTAAATAAAAAAATACAAAATTGTTGAAAAATTTCTTATTTAGTAATATTTATTAATTATGCTAATGTTTAACGAACACTATTTTATAAAAAGAAAAGAAAATTTAATTAAAATAATTTTTAGAAAAATACAAAAATAATAAGTTAATCAATTTCATGAATACACCAAGTCCATATCAATGTTCTTAAACTATTTTTTGCTATCTCAATTTCATCATCATTTTTTAAAAAATCTACCTTAGTTACATATTCACAACCGAAACGTAACATATCGTCACATTCCTCTATATTATCCAATAATTTTTTAGAGAATTCAAGAATTTCTAATATACATTCTTTAGTAACAATTATTTTTATATGCTTTAAGAGAATTAATTTTTGTAAAATATCAATATATAATATAAAAGTCTTAATTTTAATATCTTTAACTAAATATGACTTTAAACATAATGCAATATTTAAAAGCATTAATTTGTAATGGATAACATCTCCTTTTATATTCAATATAGTATTAAGAAGTTTGTTCATTATTTTTACTATAAGTTCGATGTGTTGCACTTCATATTTGTGTAAATTTTTAACAACTTCTAATAACCAAGGAAGTAATCCATAACATTCTATAAAAAGTATTGAAGCTTTTGTAATTTTTAATGTAACGTTAATAATCTCCAAGATAAGTTTCTAAAATAAAAAATAAGTTAAATCAATTTAATAAAAGAAATTTTTTTTAATTTTTAAATCTTACCTTCGTATCTGAATCTGAAAGACTAGAAATATAAAAATTTAAAAGTATCTTAAATAAAACACATTTAAAAGCGATTTCCAGTTCAGTTTCTGTTTTCATACTATCGCGAATATTTTCCAAAATCCAACATCTGTGTACTTTATATTGCATATCGGAACTGTGAAAAAGTTGTAATAATTCAGGTATTGTATTTATATTTAATGCTGGTTTAGCTACCAAAAATATTTGTAAAGTTGAATAAAGTGGATGCAATGGTTGTGTAGTTATCAAAGATGTTCTTGCTAAAAATGTAGAAATTAAACAATTTAAACGTATAGTATTAAGTTCCGATTGCAATGATATAATACCATAACGCAATGCATCTATTAATCGCATCCATAATAATTTGGTTTTTGAACTGAAAATGAAAAAAAATATAAAATTATATCATATGTATTACAATATGTATTAAATTATTATTAATTAATATAATATAAAATACTTAGAAGTTTCCAAATGGGTATAATATCTAGAAATAATAGTATAAGCTATCATTCGAACATCAGAATGTTTACTACTACATGCAGCAAATATCAATGCTAGTGCTCCACTTTGAGCAACTTTATGACATAATACAATATTATTTTCTGATAATAAAAAATATAATAATGGCAAATAAAATGCTGGATCATATACATCATCTTTTTTGTATAATTCATTATTCTATAAAAAATAAATAAATCAATATTATATTGATATATAATGAAAAATAATCACATATTCATATTTAATGAAAATATTTAATCATATACTTAAAAATACTCACATTTAATTATTATGGTTTTAATTATATTAACTATTTATATTAATTATATAATTTATATAAATTTTTAAACATTTTTAGGATTTAAATGAAGTTACCTTCAAAGCTCTATCTATAGGATATTTCTTTATAGTATTGTTTACTATATCCTCCTCAAATAAACTTAAAACTTGAATAATAGACGGTTCCCTCCATAAAGAAGTATATGTATCATTTTTCACACTGTAATATGTTGCAGCCATATTTCCCCATACATATGGCTGATATTCACAAATATTAATATTATTACTTTCATAATATTGCAAAATCTGTATAAAATAAATTTATACATTAATATTTTTTTTTAAAAATTAATATAAATTTTCTGTTTATAATTCTTACAAGTAAAATGAATTGATCAGCTTCACTTAAAGTAGCATTATATGCTGCTAAATAAACAGGTACATGGGTCGATATCATAACTATTTTATTTTTTTGCATAAGAATCCATAACAACTCTACTAAATCTCCTAAAAATAAATAAATAAAAGAAATAAATAAATAAATAATTGTATGTAACAATTATATTATCATTATTATATACCTAATTATTAATATCTTACTTTTAATATCTGAAGAATCCAACATAATATTAATAAATTCTGAATGAGAAGTTGCCATTTCAAACAAAATTTTAACATGTTCATCATCACTGTTATTTTTATATGCAATATTACATAAAGTACTTAATGTTTTTAATATTTTCACTGATTTTTTATTATTTTTTATTTCTTTTAGACCAAATTTTAAAGAAAATCGTATAAATTGTGACCATGAATGATTATTATTTAATGCTTCAAATCTAAAATCTTTTCTTTTATCTTTTAAATGTTTAACAGCATCATTTAATACTTCACAAAGAATTTGAAGTTTTTGAATATTTTTAGATTCTTTTTTTAAAGTTATAGTAATTATATGAAGAAAAATTTGTATCAAATTCATGATCAATTTTTCATTCTCCAATTCTAAGATAGCAGATTTATTATATATACTTTGGAGAATTTGTATATATTGTACAGATATCATATCTAATTTATCACCAATTTGTAAAATAATATTACATATATCGTGACATGTTTTAAAAGAAAATGTAGTTTTAATTAAATAACAAATTGCAATAACATTTTCTTCTATCCAAGATTTTGTATCTTTTGGATTACACAAATAAGATATTATTTCAATTTCATAATGTTTTCTCAAATTTTGTAAAAAATCTAAATCCCATTTAAAATTTAAATTACTTGCAACTATAGGTAATACAATATTACCTCTTTCTATATTTTTAGATTTTGTTATATATTCCACAAAAATGGGTATAAACTTTATATTTTTTTTAATAAGAAGTGAAATTAAATTTACAGTTGTATTTGTGATTGTTGTTGATAACAATGATGTAAAAATATCTGCAATATAATTCACTCATGAATGTAATAAAATATAATAATAAAAAAATTAATATAATGATATCTCGTTTAATACAGTTAATGAATCTCTATAAAATGTTAAATAAAAATATTAATTGAATATAAAAATATATATAAAATATATATCAATCATACTTACTTTTCAAAATTAATTATAATTTATAAATTATTTATTTTTCAAAATTTTATATATATTTATTAAAATATATATTTCTACTTAACTATTCATATAAAATTGAAAGAAAACAAAACATAAAAAATTATAAATATTTTCATTGTATAAATAAAATTAATGTGATTTAAAATTTTAAAATCTAAATTTAAATTGTAATTCTTCAAGTAATAAAAAATAATTAAAAAATTATTTATTCATATAACAATTTATTATAAAAATATTGCTTTGCATTAATTGAATCACATTAAATAAAAAATGTTGCAATTTATAAACTCGAAATATTAAATAAAACTGTGTTAAACGAGAGTTGCTTATTATAATAAAATAATATAATATTATAAAATATTATAATTTATGAAAATAACTTACTAATATCAATGCCACCAATATTAAACGAAAAATTTAAAAAATATCCATATAATGCTATTTCCCATATTTCAGAATTCATAATTAAATTTGATTTTAAAAATAATAAATGCAAACATAAGTCTTTAACAAATTCTGCATTCAACTCAAAAAATATATTTCGTTCGGATTTCATTTCGTTGCTATTAATTATTTGTAAGAGTTTCGGAACTATATATCCATATATTGATAAATTTTTATCATTTGAAATAAATATAATATTCTCTAATTTTATTAATTTCTTTAATAAACAAACAATATCTTTTGATGTCAATTGTAATATCTCTAACAAAGTAATAATCATATCAATATTATTTATTTTTTCATTTTTTTCTTTTTTGTCTATCATTTTATATAGTTGTCTTAGTAATTTATTTTTGAAATGAAAAAATAAATTTTTTATATTATATTCTTTAAACAAAGCAATTATTACATTACAAATATCAATAAGCATAAGAGTCATCATAGTTTTTAAAACGTTTTTTTGATAAAATGGAGAAAAATAATATAAAATAATAGGATGAGTAAAAATTGATTTTGCACATTCATCTAAAATAATATAACTATTTGAACTATTCTTTGCAATATGTAATAGTGATATTAAAAATATCTTATAATTATTACATTGCACTTTCGTTAAAACACCTCTTTTAGTAAGTTGAATTAAATAAAATATAGTCATTTTAAACGAATATATAATTTCATATGTTGATAAAGAATGATGAATTATTATATTCTCCTCATTATATTGAAAAGTAATCACATTGTTGCCATTAAATATTTTATTTATTTGTAATTCAGTATCATTTAAAAATACTGAATTTAGTTTATATATTAAAGTCATAGAGGGAATATCTTCAAGATAAACAGGTTTATTGTTTTCTAACCAACTTAATAAATATTCTTTTACTGGTAATTTTTTAATATCTTTAGCTAAATGTATTAAACATTGAGGTATTACTTGATAATGCAACGTATGTACTAAAATATAAGACAAATAAGATAAAATTGAAGGATGTGACTCTTCCTTAGTCTTATGTAACATGCAACATAAAAGAGGTGATATTGATGTAAAATGTTGCATACGTAAAATATTATTTTCAAAATTATCGTAAATAACAGATTTATTCATTAATTCTGCAAAAAATAAAGAAAAAATGATATGATTGCATTTAATATATTAATATATTGAACTAAAAAATTAAATTTTACCATCAAATATATTTTGAAATCTATCAATATGAACTGTTCCTTGATCAAAAATTTCTTCAGTTTTAATTATTTCATTTACATATTTTTCAATATCATTAACCGCTTCTTTTATAATACGAATAAACCATTTTATTACTTTCTTTCTATCATCTAAATTTATAAAACCATTAATCCAAATATTCAAATGATCATTACATTCTTCAAACATTCCTGTATTGTTTAATAAAGATCGGATTGTTGCTTTTATATTCAATGCAGTTGAAGATACTTCTTCATTTAAAATAGATATTAAGAATGATAATACATCATTAAATAATTTCTGGAAAGAATAAAATATTCTTATAAATAATAAAAAAATAAATATTTTATTTATATTATAAATATAAAAAAACTTATAATCAATGATTTATAAATTATTTTACATACTTTATGCGGAAAAAACTCATAAGGATATAATATGACTAAAAAATGAATAGCTTTTACTTTTATAATATTGAATTCAATGACATTTATATCTTCCAATTTATTCAATATATTTAAAAATGTATCACATTGCATATTAGATATTATGTCTAATAATTTTGGACATATTTCATTATACATATGTAATAAATTTAAAATAGCTGTCAAATGTTCATATCTATTTGGTTCTATAATGTTTTCTTTGTTGTTATTTTCAACTAAATTTGATATGAAAGTAGAATTCCATACATTAAATATCATATTTAAATTTGGTATATTCTGAAAAATATATATATATTATTTAATATTGTATAATTGTTATTTTTATGTTTAATGTTAATAAAATTGATTCAGAAAACAAGTATTAACATTTAATTTATGTTTTTTAGAATTACATATACCTTCATTATGAACTCTGTTAAAAAATTTTTAAATGTACAAAAATCATCATTGTTTTTGTAAACTTTTTTTAAAATTGATAAATATTTTTGTATCTGATTAAATATAGTAGTAAGTGTAAGTATTGCCTCATGTCGTATTATTATATTAGAATGAGACAAAGCTGGTACAATTGCTTGTTTCAAAATTACTACTGGTATAGTTAAAGATATTATTGCATTAGCTAATTGTAATACATTTAATTCTAATGAACATATCTTTTTACAAGTGTTTATATCCATTGACTGTATCATCTGTAATAACATTGAAATTTAAATAAATCATATTAAAATTTAGAAAATAATATTAAAAGAATATTATATAATATATGAAAAAGAATATTATATAAAATATAATATATAATAATATATAAATAATATATATATATATATAATATATATAAATAATATATAAATAATATATAAAGAATAAAAATTTAAATTACTTACTTCTCTTATAAATTTTATTGTTGCAATCCATTTCAATGATACTCTGGGTTCAATATATGGTTCCAAAAAAACAAATTGAGATTTAATTAAATCTGGACATGCTGCCATTATTTTAATAACTAAATTTGATGGTTTTTCATATTCCCAAGGTCGATCTAAACTTTGAAGTACTATATTCACCATATTATTATGTTTAATATGTGAAGTACCAAGCATATAATCATGAAAAATAATGCCATATCGATGTGATGTTAACAATATAATTAAAAAATCATGCACGACTTCAATAACTATCTAAATAAAAATATGTTTTATTAATATTTATATTATTTATTACTTAATATTAATATTAAATATAAATATATATTGATATATTGATATATTAATTATTAGTATATTATATTATTTATTAGTATATTATATTTTTATATTATATTATATTGTTAGTATATCTTATTAGTATATCTTATATTGATATATTAATTATTAGTATATAATTAATTATTAATATTTTTAATTAAAAAATTTTAATAATAAATACCTCTTTTTCTTCAAGATATTGTGTTTCTGGCATAAAACTTTGAGTTTTAAATTTTGGGTGATTATTTGGACCTTTCCAATTATAAAGACATATAAGATTTTGAATAATTGATGTTGAAAATAATTGTAACTTCATAGTTTTGTTAATATTTGGATTATGAAGAATATAAGTTTTAAGAGTACTTAAAATTAAAATAACAATATCTTTAGAATCATATATTAAATCAGAAAATATACTAGAAAACAAATCACGTTTATCCAAGAGAAGTCTGATAATTGGTACATTTCCTTCTATTAAAAAAGCCATAATAAAATGAATGAAATAATTTCTTATATTATGATTATCTGTAGGTTTTCTATGTTGTACAAGAAACTTAATAACTTCTAATGGTAAAGACAAATGAATAAGCAATTCACGTGATAGATTTAAATCTAATGAAACTATTGCAGCAAGTAATTGTAAAATTATTTTTTGTTGCTTTGCATTACTTTGTATTGATAACATTGAATGAATTATTGATAAATTTGAATTAATCAAATGACGACATGCCTCTTTTGCACTAGATTGATATTGTGGATATTGTCCTAATATTCTAAAGATAAACAAAAATTAACATAAATATTAAACATATAATTATGCAATATTTTAATAAGTATAAACTTTGAATTATAATTATAAAACATTTACTTTATTATTAATATCCTTATTGCAGAAAACACAATTATAGCAGTATTCATTTCTTTTTTATCTGCTGTATTTAATAATTTTAATATATCAAAAATATTGCCACCTGCATTTAAATATTCTGCAGCCAAATCTTTTTCTTTGTTTTCATTACAGATTTTTATAAATTCTCTTAATATATCTAAGTCATTTGTAGAATTGAAACTTTCTTTAAAAAATTTTCCATCCAAATATTTTATTACTTTATTTGTATCCATTTTACATTTTTTATTTTTTTCACCTTTTTTATTAGTTTTCACATCTATAAAGAAAAACAGCCAACATATATAAATAATTATATATATATATATATATATATATATATATATATAATATATATAATATACTATATATATATAAATAATTATACATAACATAAAAAAATATATGCAACAGATAAAAATATATCTAATAAATTTAAAATATTCATTTTGTATATTACCTTGAACTTCTTGTAGTGATTCATTATCAAATTCTTTTGTATAATTCTCATGAGATATATTATCTAACATTGAATTTATAGTATTTCTTTTCTTTTGTTTTGTATTTATGTTAGTTTCACAAAATAATTTTCTTTTGAGCATGTTTTTATTATTGTACTTATCAATTTATATTTATATTTTATTTTTTATATTTTATATATTTTAATATTAATTATATTCAAAACTTATATCTGAAATTACAAATTTTAAATAAAATTTATTAAATATTTCAAGAATTTCACTTGAAAATAAAAGTAATTAAATCCGTTTCAAAAATTGTTCTAAAAATTATATAATAATATAAAATTCTTAATAATATAAATAATATAAAATTCATAATTAAAAATTTATAATAATATAAAATTCTTCTTTCTAATTCTAATTTTTAATTTAATACTAATTCTCATATAACATAGTAAATATACATAATTATAACATAAAAAATATTATTTCATATACGAAATATAAAAAAAAAAATTATACCAGTTTTTTTTCTTAATATTAGTTTCGATATTATTATTATATTATTTTATATTTTATATTATATTTTTTATATTTTTCATTGTATATCAAATAAATATTATATTGTATACAATATAATGAATTTATAACCTATACTAAGCAGAGAACCACATGCACTTTTCACTTGTATATATTAAACAATAATCATTAACCATGTATTAGCTACCAATTATCACCGATTATTTCCGATTAAATATAACCGCTAAAATTAATATTCATGGTCATAATTAAATGATGAATAGCGTTTAAATTATAAATATTCTATGATCAGTTTCAATTCTAATGTTTCATATAATCCAATTAATACAAACAGAAGACAATTTTTTATGTATGCCATTTGTTATTTAAATTTTAAATTAATATTAATTTTCAATTTTTATTTAATGCAAAACAACTTTTTATTATTAAAAGTTTAAATGTATATAAAAATAGAATATAGAGATTATTTATAAAGTTTACATATATCATTTATATTTTTATAAAAATTCAATTTATTATATCAAAGTATTTATATCATATTAAATATAATACATTTTATACAATTTGAATATCTTTAATAATAATATTGCTTTTACATGTATAATTGTTTTATACTGTACAAATATTAAATTGCAATATTAAATAAAAATATACATATATTTTTATAAAAAAACGAATATAAATATACATATATTTTAGTAATAATATTTTGTATATAATATATATACAATAACATTACAGTCTTATGGCATTAATTTCCAAAATTTTATACTATATTAAATTTTATTAAAATTAAACAAATATCTATTTTTATTTTAAATTATGGCCACTATTATGAAAATATCACAAAATATTTATTATATCATATTTGAGGTAATTACTTGAAAACTTCTTTTAATAGAAACATGTGGATATTGTTGACGCCATTCTTGTACAATAAAATCATTAATACCTTCACAAAAACTAAGATCAATCATTTCTAATTTAGGACAAAATAATAAAATTCCATAACATATATCAGGAGTAAGAGAACGAGCTCCTAATAAATCCAATTGTTGTAATCGTTGACATAATAAAAGTGGTTCTAAATCACGATCTGTTAATCCTCTAAGTGCTGCTAAAAATACTTTTTCCAAATAGCGACATGAAAATAATAATGCTCGTAAGGAATCACCAGGAGCACCCATACCACCGCTATAGAAATAATTATTAAAATAGATAAAATTGAACATTAAAAATTATATAAACAATATTTTTTTCTGGAACATACCACCATCCAAAATCCACTTCTCGAAGTTTAGTACAGTGAGCTAAAGCTCTGACTCCCTGTGGAGTTAAAGTTTGTGCTTTCCAAAAATCTACACTTTCTAAATATGGACAAGAATTTCCTAACTCAACAGCAACTTCATCTATATTTAAACGGTCATGCATTCCTGCTAAATTTAAATGACGCATTTGAGTATTCCTTTTTAAAATAGAACATAATGTAGAAGTTTCTATGCTTGTTCTGTAAAGATCTAAACGTTCTAGATATTTTAAATTTTCGAGCTTTGAAAATCCTTCGTTCGTTATGCCCATGCAATTACACAAACATAATTCTAAAAATAATATATTGCTAATATATATGCTTGAAATTAAAAATTTATATATTTTTAATTAAAATCATTGAAATAATATTAATATATATAATAATAAAATTTTATTTACCTTTTAAATTCTTACATATTTTCGAAATTTCAAGAATAATAGAATCATTTACAAATTGACAACAATTTAGTCTTAAATGTGTCAAAACAGTTCCAGATATACGAAGAAAATATATAAAATCTTGATACTTAATCATATTATAATTTCCACACCATGAAAGATCTAATTGTTGCAAATAATGACACCTAGGTGTTAAACTGTTTAATGCAGCTGTATCTAAACAATACCAATAAGGTTTTAAATTAAGACTTGTATACAATAAAGCATCTCTTGCAATGTTATTAAAATGTTTATTTACTCTGCATAAACAACATAATGATCTTAAATCTAGATTTTTTAAAATTTTTAATACAGTTTCATCCTAAAATAAATAAAATTATATTAAAATAGAAATATATAAAATAAAGTATATTAATAATAAGTATCATTCTATTAATTTCTAAAATTTATATAATATAATAAAGTAAATTATTTTACCGGAAGTATTGAAAAACTGCAATATGATTGATTTTCAAAATCAGTTGAAGATACTAAAAATTTTTTCTGGAGAGAATTATTTTGTTCAGTAGTATCTGGTATTGAATGATGAATATCTCTAATAAGTTTTGGAAAATCTTCTTGTAAAAATTGTTGTAAACTATTAAATGCTTCTTCTATAGGAGGAACAGATTGATAATGTTGACCTATTTTAGATATTAATTTACCCTTGGATATATTATCTATTACTTTACTGTAATAATTGATAAATATATATCACATTCATTAATTTATTAAAATATTAAAATAATAATGATTAATATCAATATACCTTTTAAAAAGTTTACAGTGTTTAGAAAGTGTCTTTTTAAGAATTGTTAAATCTTGATTTGCTTTTAAATAATCAGGTGTTAAATTATAAATGTCATCATCACTTTGTTTAAGATACCCCAATTCTTGTGAAAGATCATTTAAATTTTGATTGTGCAAGTTATTAGGTACAATTAATTCTGATGTACCAATAAGTAATACAGCATCTAATTCTGTATAATAGTCTAATAAAGTATGATTAAATTCTAGTCTTATTACTTTTGTCTTAAAATTACATAGCTGCAAATATGGAGAAAATATTCGTGGCTTGTGTGGCACAACTTGAGGAAATCCATTCCATAATTGATACCACTTGCCTTCGGAATTTTGTGCCCAAATCCCAATTACACTTCCAGGATTGTAAGTTTCATATATTGATACTCTAATTGGATATACCTCTTGATAATATTCTAGATCTTGATAATATAAAAAATATTCTAATTTATTTCCATTTTTCATATATCATAAGTATTAATGGTATCAGTATAATATTCCAATAAGTTAAAAATATCTTTAAGAATAAAAATATAAAATATTATGAAAAATGATTGAAATATTATAATATGAATATTAAATATTAAAAGATTTAATATTTAATTTTTAATTTAAATATTATATACCTATATAATCCTGGCTAGTAATATTTATATTGTTCTGTGGCATATAATCTATTAATCTTGAAGGTGCTTTATCCCACCATTGTCCATATGTTCTCTAAAATTATAATTTATTGAATATAATATAAACATTATTATAAATATATTAATTTCATTTATTATTAACTTTATATAATGAACATCATATTTTATATATATATATAAAATATTATATATTTATATATTTATATATTATATAAAAAACATTATTATTATTATTATTATTAGACATTATTATCATTATTAAATATTACAAATTATTTTATTAATTACAATATTTTTTTATGAAAGTTATTTTAAAGATTCAAAAAATATTTAATATGACAATATCCAAAATTTTTAAATTTAAAATTATTATTAAATTTAATATTATTTTATGCTTTTCTCAACTTTCAGTAATTTTAATTATATTTCTAAACAAATTATTATTGTAAAATTACTAAAATATTATTAATAATTTTGATAACTTACAAAATTATTTTATTTTATGAGAAATAATTTAACATCCTTAATTGTTTTTTTTTATATTTATTTATAATTATTTGATCTAGTAATTTTGACTTAAAAAATTAACATACCATAACAAAAGCTTGTGGAAAATCACCATAATCAGGAAATTTACTTGGATTTCCAGCAATATTATAGGCTGTATATGAAATACTAATGTTACTTCCATATTGCGAACTAAAGTCACACACATCTTTAACAAACTGTTCAACAAAAATAACAGTTTCTTCTTTTCCTTCAATTCTTTCTCCATTTATCGGTACTACTTCAACTTTTATCTCGTCATGAGATATCATGTCATTCACAATTAATCAAAAAGTTTTAACTTTAAAGTTCAATTAATGTAGGTTAATCACTCTAAGATTTACTATTTTTATAATTACACATATGATCTATATAACAAGTTTTATGAACATTTAAAAGTTATAAATAAGATTTAATAATACAAGAAAAGAAAATTTTATTATCTTTTATTCTTGTTTTAGTACAAAAAATGTATAATATATGTACTTTTTTGAACACACTAACTATGCATGTATTCATGCATTAATATTTTTCGTATTTAAACAATACTAAACAATATTTATTGCATATAGATATATTTTATAAATTATTATTTTAGTATTGAATTTTTTGTAAATAAACAAAACATATAAAATAAATATTAATTATCAATTTATTTTGCGTCGTACATTTTTACAAAAGGATACTTCTATTTTTTTTATATTTCGTAATATTATTATTGTATACAATAGAATAATTATATTTGATATATTATATTTATGTAATTAAAAAAATAGTATATTAAAAGATTGTAAAAGTCAATTAAAAGATTGAAAATATTAAAAACAAAAAAATATATTAATCAATGTATAATAGATGTGATATATTTTTTATATTATTTTTAATATTAAATTTATAAAATATTATAAATAATATTATAAGTAAATATAAATATATAATATATAATATTATAAATATTATAAATAAATTTTATTTATATTATTTTGATATTCACATTTTAAATATATTAATTAATAATTATAATCTTTTTTTATTTACTTTTTTAAAGTTTTATTAATAAAAAAATATTTTTTTAAAACAATAAATCAAAATTTTTATTTTAAATTAATTCTAAAATATTATTTGTTTTATTATAATTATAATATAATTAATTTAGAAATTAATTTGAAATTATATTAAAATTAAAATATATAATAATATATTTATTTAATTTTAATTTAAAATTCACATTATTTTAAATTCTAGAATCTTTATCTTAAATATTTTAATATCATTATTTCTTTTTTTCTTTGTTGCTCTATTCTTGTTTCCCTTAATTTCCGTTTAGGTATAGTACGTAATGCTATGTTCCAATTATTAGTCTGTTTTAATTCTAACATAATAGAAAGAACTTGATTGATAGGAAGATTTTTTGAAGATCCTGCTCCCCATTTTAATACTTCACTCAAGGGTAACTTCATCATTTTAATACCTTCTTTGTTAGCTTTTTGAAATGAATATGGTTTACACTCTCTCTGAAAATATTCATATATATATATTAATTCTTAAATATATACAATAAATAAAAAATTTGTTTTAATGTCATTATTATTTTATAATAATTTATAAAACTTTTTTTATATATATATTTTTATATATACTTTCTTTATTTATATTAAATTTAAATCAATAGTTATAAATTATTTATATAAATTAAAATATATTATTTTTATGACAAATTTTTATTTATAATATAAATTTTTAATTTGTAGCATAAATTAAAATGATATCTATAGAAATATAATATTTATATTATTAGTTACCTTATCTACTATTCCACCAATTATATATATTAGATTAGGATCAAATTTTTTTAGACTTGTTTGAGCATTAGGAGTAAGATATACTAATTGTTTTTTATCAAATATTTCTAAGTAGGATTTTGAAGTAATATTTAATGGAAAATGTGGTTCATATAAATGTGGTATTAATTTATGCAATTTTTGCATAATGGTACTATTATTGTTTGTATTACAAAAATAAAGATTAAAAGGTTCCTCATGCATTCGATTTGTTGAGAAAGATAATAATAATTGTTTTGCACAATTTTCTTGTTCAAATGGTTCCATATATTCATCATATCCAAGATCATATATTATTATTGGTTCATGTAACATAGCACTTATCAGCCTGCTATTATAAAACTCACTTATTGTTTTGTCAGATATGCGCATAAATAATGAATTGCCTAATGAATATTTATTATCCTTTTTAATTTTTATTTCTTTCTTTTTTTTTAATTCTAACTTTTTTTGTAGTTCACATTTTTGTTTTTGTTCTAATTTCCAAAGAAATTCTATATAAGATCTAAATATTTATGATATAAATTAAAATTAAAATAAAAATAAATTTTTAAATAATTTTTATTTTTAAATTAATATTAAATTAAACCTTCTTTTTCCTTTTGTTGATGAATTTAGTAAATGTAACCAGTTACTTGATGTTAATGTTTTAGGTACTTTTCCTGTATTATATTTTATGTATTCCAATTCTAAATTATATTTATCGTAAACAGCTTTATATTTTGGATCTTCTAGAAGCATTTTTAATTTTTCTGTATTTAATTTGTCATAATATTCAAATATTCTTTTACTTGGATTATCTTTACAATAACCTCGTATATGTATAGAAACTCTAAATTGTGAAACTGTAACTTTATGTATATTATGAATAGAAACATTAGAATAAAATCTAGTTACAAAAGTAACAAAATTTAAATAAAATCGATTATACATTTTTAAATATAATAGAATTTAACAAATAAAATATTTGCTTTACATATATTACATATCATAACGTCGCTGCTATTGCAATAAATACAATATCATAGACAAAATATAAGATAGATGGATCTAAATTCATTTTAAATTTTGAGCTTGGTCTCATTATGAAATTTGAGTTGATTTAAATTATAGTACAATTTGAATTTTATAATCAAAAGATTTGAATTTAGTTTTAATATTTTTATTATTCAAAAAAGCTGATGATATCAATAAAATATTATTATGTTAAACTGCGAAATTTTATATGCATATATAACTTTTATATTTTGAAACCTACATTAATTTTAAAACAATTTTCGAATTCTAATTATTAAAATTTATTAAAAAAAATATAAATATTCAAAAATTTTTTTTAAAATGAAAGAATTTTTTATTACATTTTGTAATTTTTACAAATATTTTTTTAATATTTTTAATTTTTTATGTAATTAATTTTATTTAATATAATTTTAAAAATATAATATAATTTTATCAGATTAAAATAATTTTTACATATATATTTTTAATCATATAATTATTCAAATCATGGTTATATGATCACCTTAACAACATTTAATCATTAGTGATATTCAATTTTTATACATATGTAACGTGATAACGTGATTTTATTTTTTATATCAAAAATATAATAACAATAAAATTTAAAAGTATCTTTTAAACGCTACTATGGTTTTGTTAGGTGAAACATTTCCAAATTTTGTAGCAGATAGTCAAATGGGTCCAATTAACTTTCACGATTGGCTAGATAATTCGTAAGACAATTTTTCTTTATAAACATAACCTTTATTATTATTATCGGTAATTTTTCGATATATACATAATATGCTCCATAATTTGTAAAATTTTTATACTAATTTTCACTCATAATTTTTAAATACATTAATTATTCTTTATATAATTTCAAATTATTTGATATTCTTATTTTGAATCATTCAATAATAAATCATATAAAAATATTTTATTATTTTAATCTAAGATGATTTTTCTTAAGTTATTATTTTATATAAATTATGAAATTAATTTTACAGATGGGGTATTCTATTTTCGCATCCAAATGATTTTACACCAGTTTGTACAACTGAATTAGCTCGAGTATTAAAATTAATGCCTGAATTTGAAAAATTAGGAGTAAAAGTTATTGCACTATCATGTAATTCAGTCGATTCTCATCGTAAATGGATTGAAGTATACTTTCCATTACAATTATCTTGTTCATTTCTTAATATATACTAATTATATATTATTATAATTATTATAAATTTTTTAAATTATTTTTCAGGATATAAAAGCTTATGCCGGAGTAACTGATAAAGAATTTCCTTATCCAATAATAGAAGATGAAACGCGAAAACTTGCAACATTGTTGGGAATGTTAGATCCTTTAGAAGTTGATAATAATGGTATACCTATGACTGCCAGAGCAGTATTTATTATTGACCCTGCTAAAAAAATGCGATTATCAATCTTATATCCTGCTACTACTGGAAGAAATTTTGAGTAATTTTATTTTTATATTTCACAAATGCTTAAAATTTTTATTTTTAATTATATATATTTTTTAACATAATTTTTGAACACAGTGAAATTTTGCGAGTCATTGAATCGCTACAATTAACTGAGAAGCATAAAGTAGCAACTCCAGTTGATTGGAAGGTTTTCATTTATTTTATTTTATTAATTATTACTACATCTGTAAAAAAAAATTAATTTTGTTTTATGATTTTTAGATAGGTGGAGAAGTTATGATTCAGCCTATTGTTTCTGATGAAGAAGCAAAGAAATTGTATAACAATATTAAATTTGTATCATTACCATCGGGTAAATCTTATGTGCGCATTGTATCGCAACCGCTGTAAAAATAATATTTTGCAAGAAAAACCATTATACAATGTACAATATATTTTCTTAAATTATTAAAACTGATATTTGTAAAAAAAAAAGTAAAAAGTACATATTTAATAATATATTAAATTCTTCTCAACATTATACTACTATTATTCCATGAAATACAATTATAAATAAGCGTATCCCTTTTAGTGCCTTAACATTGTGGTATATGGCAGCATATAACTCCAAAAAAAATATAAAAATGAACAATTTTTATTTAAAATTTCTTATCAATAATTCACGGTAAAAATAATTAAAAACAATTCGCTAAAATATATTTAAGAAGTTTTGTATACTTTTAAGTTTTCATTGGTCATATTATTATCCATGCACATTCTTCATTGATTCTATTAATATAATTCATAATTTATTTTTTATAAGATTGTTCATTATTAGAGGTATACGTAATTATCAAAACAAAGATTCTAATATTGGCATTTGCAAACAACAAAAAAAGCTGTTTATTGTATCACCTAATGTAATTAAAAGTACACTGTGTTATATACATTTCTCCAAGTACACAATCACTTATAATTTCTAGGCATAATGTATATAATATTTACACTGTTTTTTATTAAGTTATTACTAGATTTACTTTACTACATTATGATTATATCTTATGTTTGAATGATCCGCAAACTGTTGCGCATCTACGCAATAGTGAGATAGCAGTTATATAAAACAGTCCCTCGTCAAAACCAATAAAGATCATAAAGAATAATAAATTTAACAAAATTATACTTTGTTATCGTAATGTTATATAATTAAAAGTTAATTACCACACAATATATCGAATGATAAAATACTATTGCCAGCCTTCGTACTTAACAGCTTCAATGTTATACATTCACAATGATAGCAATGGTAATGTGTACATGGTTTACTTGTATTTATCCCATTATTTCCATATAAACTGGAAAAATCAAATTCTACAAATGTTTCTCTTTCTTTTTTTCAAGTTCTTTGAATGCACTTGTGCTCTATTTAATTAAGAATTGTTTTATTGATTCATTCATATAAATGTTTATGAATCGATAACTTTTTGTGAATCGTTGTGCGAATACTGCAGAAATTTGCAGAAAAGTAATCGCAACAACGGAAGATTTGATCATTAACACTAGTATTATTTAGAACTCACTTAAAAAATTCACTTCACTCGTTTGTGTGAGTTTCTTGTTGATCTGATTGCAGTTCACCTTCCATTCTTGCTTGTCGTTCTGCCGCTGCTCTCGCTTGTCTTCCAGCACTAGAACGAAGATTTTTTCGTTCTGGAGGAGGTTCTACACTTAATCGTTTTCCACTTCGTGCTTTTTTCCCTTTAGTACCTTTATTATCTTCTTCCATTTCTGATGAAAGCTTCGATGAGTCACTTTTAATATTAGTAGTACTTTGTTGTGATGCAATTGCATCTTCTAAAACCGTTGACATCGATGTTGTAGATGTAGGTGTAGTTATGGACAATGGTGTGGGTGTAGATATAGGTGTAGATGTAGGCGTAGATGTAGGCGTACATATAGGCGTTGGTGTATGTGTAGGTGTAGATGTAGGTGTGGCAGTAGGTGCAACTGCAATTGTAACTGTAGTTGAAATACTTGTTACTGCAGCAGTTATTTCATCTACTTCTTTTTTATTAGTGTTCAAAGATGTTTCATTATATGCATTAATTTCTTCTATAGAACTTTGTTTAATTGTTGTATTTGATGAACGCGTGCCTTGTTCTTCAATTGTTGTTATATCTGAAGTTACAGTAGTTGTTACGGCAGTTGTTGCAGGTCGTGTGTTAACTTCAATTTCGATTCTTGGCTTCTTATTAACAGGTTCAAGAGTTACCTCAAGCATATTTGATGTTTGTTGTTCTAAACTTTGATTATGATCATTACGACTTCTTTTGTCATTCAATCGTTGTTGATCTTCTAGATTTCTTGTTAAAAGTTCTGCACTAGTTCTACTTAAATGTTCCAGAGCTTCTTTCATCTCTTGTTCTTTGTTTTTCCTTTCAGTACGTCTTTCAGAAAGATCTGCCACATCATTCTGTTCCACGGTTTCCCGTTTTTCTGATTCTAGTCTACGTCTTTCTTCATTATGTAAAGTCATATCCGTATACTGCTGTAATGTTATTGTAGGATCGATAGTATACCTAGATTTCTTCTCTGCATCTTTTCGTTTAGTCGTTGATTCGGTAATTGTATCACGTTGCCTCGAATTATTCGTAGAAGATGTAGATTTACGAATTGTTGAAGCACTCGAAGTGGATGGATTTAATAGCCCACATTGAGCAAGACTTTCATAGGCCGATGATACTCCACCCGGTTGCATTGAAAATGGATTTAAACCACCCAAACCCAATGGTGTATATAAAAGACTAGGGTTTGGGAAAAAGAAGGGAAATGGTGTCGTTGTTGATATTGTAGACGATGCTGATGAAGTTGAAGGCACCGAAGATTTACTTGTAGGAGGATCCAATTTACTACGAGATGATTTACTAGCACTAGTAATATTAGTTGAACCTGTATTCTTGCTGCTGACAGAACTAACAACAGGATTGGTTTCAGCTGTTGTGCTAGTTGCTGTTGCACCCAATGCAGCTTCCATACCTGCTAAAGATGGTAAACCAAGACCAGCAAGATTTGCGAATAAAGAATTTGTTAAACTCATATTACTTAAGTTACTAAGATTGCCCAGTCCGCTTAATGCACCCAGATTAGGTAAACCACCAAATGGCATTAAAAGAGGATTATTCTTCGGATCAAAATTGCCAAGAGAAAGACCAGACAAAAGAGAATTATTTAAATTACCGAGCGAAGGAAAATTTAAACCTGAAGCCATTGATGTAGCTGCTAAATTAGCTTGATTTGCAGATTGTTGACTAGTAGGACTTGGCATCATAGGTGGTCTTCCTGGGCTCTTGCCCTTATTAACATAATTTCTATCATTTCCGGATAATCTTTTTTGTAAATCATGTGGGAGATTTCCACGTTCTTTCACCAGTTCAGCCCATTTTGGATCAACATCAAACATTGGATTTTCAATCAACCATTGACCTAATCGTTTTAATTGCGGTGCTTTACTACCCGTAACCTAAAATAAATATAAATATAAATATAAAAATATACATATAGATACATTCATATTATAAAATATTATATACACATATAATATAAAATGAAATAATAATAATGTATAAATAATAAAAAAGTTATATAATTTTTATAAAGTTTTATAAAATTTTATATTTAAACCTTTTTGCCTGTTAATCTGTTAATCACAGCAACATTTTCTTCACCAGTCAATTTTTTCCAATCTAATAAAGATGGATCAACACGTGGTCGTCGTCGTCTAGGTGCATTTAAATATTCTGCACCTAATTGTTCAGACATAGCAGTTTGTTCAGCTAACCATTTATTCACTTTAGCTTCATGAGAATATGATCCAATTTTAGAAGAATATTCAGCAACTTTATTAATATCCGCGATCATTGCTTCATAACTTTTCTTATGAGCACTTGTTGAAGATGAATGGGTTGAATTAAAATTTGGTTGTTGCTGTTGTTGTTGTTGCTGCTGTTGTTGAGATTGTTGTTGATGTTGTTGCTGTTTTTTAAATTCTCGATTTTGTTGATCTGCTTGCACAAGTAAAGCAGAAAAGCTATCTTTATGTGAATGTAAAGATGGAGGTGGTAATCCAGAAGTAGAATTTGAAGAAGATGCTCGTGAAGAAGGAATTGAAGTCACAGTAATGGAAAATGGTTTTTGAGTACTTGTTGGAGGATTTGGAAGCCCTATTGGTGCTGAAGTTGGAGTAACAGTTACATTTGGTGTAATTGTACTTTTTTTACTATGTTCAGGATAGTGACTACTTTGTTGTTCTTTTGCTGCACTTAATCCTAGCACAATTTCATCAAGTTTTCTCCGTTTTTTCTCTTTTCCAATTATTGGTTCATCTGTAGGCTAATAATAAAATAAATTTTTAATTGTTATTCATAAATATATATATAACATAATATATATAATATTATATATATTATATAACATATATAACATAATATATATAATATTATAATATTCTATAAATAAATAAATAAATAATTTCTACTTATACATACACAATTCTTTCTTTTCATTAATTTGTCTAACATACTATCTAATTTCCCTTTATTACTACTAATTTGTTTATTTTTATTTGGCATTGAAAAGTCTTGAACCTCATTCATAATATCTTTATTATTATCCGTGTTTGTTTTTGGATATCTAAAATTTGAATATTATTTGAATAAACAATTAAATATATACGTAATACTAATTAAATGAAAAATTAAATCACCCAGCAGATAAATCTATAGGAGTTAAAGTACTAGAAGTTCCAGGAATTACAGTCGGTTTTCCAGGAACTGTATATTTTAAATCAAAAGGTATATTTGGTGTTCGTGTTTGTTGATGCGCTGGAGGTGGTTGAACCGGCGTCGAGCGTCTCGATTCTTCTGATTGTGATTCATCATTTATTTCCCATGTATTAGATCCAGACAATACAGCAGGTTTACTTAAAGTTGCAGATGATTGCGTAACTGTATGGTTACTACTGTTCAATAATGCATGAAGTTTAGCTAAAATAAAAAAATAATATTAATAAATTTTTTTTTATAAAGAATTTAATATAATCAAAATAAATTATAATTTATTAAAATAGAATAGTAAAACAGAATAATAGAAATTATATTTATAAACTGAATTGTTATTATATAATTTTACCTCTTTCAGTTTCTACATCAATTGCAATATGTCTTTTACGTTTTTTAGATTGCGAAATATTATTTCCACTTGTTGTATTACGTGATATTCCATGATCTGTAGTAATAGTTATCACTTCTGAACATTCTTTTTCACTTGAAGTTACATCTGATTCATCACCAGCGCTAAAATTTATAGATACAGGCCATTCTTTATGCTCAATTGCATGTACAATATGCATCAAACGAGCTTCAATTGCATGCTCCTAAAAAATTTTAAGAAAGAAAAAAAATATTATATATAGCAATATGATAAAATGATATAAATAAATGTATTTTATGTAAAATAGTATAAACTTGTTTATACTATTTATATAACTATTTACAAACTACATTATAAATTTTTTTTACATTGTGAATGAATTTTCCTTTTTAAATATTTTAAATTATTATATAATTATATAATTATATATTAATTATATATTATATAATTTTTTATTTTTGAATGGATTTTAATATATATATAAAACTATTGAAGATGAATTAAATTCAGATAAATCTATATTTTTCAATTTTTTTAGTTTTAATATATTTATACATTTATAAAATATTATTATATATTTATAATATATTTGGAATACATTTTTAGTAATTTTGATATAATATATGTTTTATAATTCAGAAAATCATTATGAACAATATAGATAAAAATATTATAAAAATATTATGAGATTTAATTTACCTTTGGCCATTTAATAGCATTATTACTATTATGTGATAGCAGTTGCACAACCGTCGGTTCATTATAATCTATTGGTTTGTCACGGAGAACAAATGTATCAATTTGGGTTAATCGTGACAATGGTTGAATAACTTCCAAATCAGGAAACATTGCTTTAAGTTCTGCTGCTTGAACATTACATTTATCTTCAAGTTTGCATACTTTTGCCTTATCTTTGCATGTATCTATTAGTTTACTTTCTTGTATTTCTATTTCTTCCTTAATAATTGGAACATCTATTTTTACATTAGCTTTATCATTTTCAGACGTGATATTTTCATTATTTTCAATCGATTTTTCTACTATTTCTATAGAATCTTTTTGTTCTAAATTTTTTTCATTTATTTCTTGAATTTGAGATTCTTTTGGTTTTTCTTCTTGAATATCTTTATCAATTTCTGCTAAAATTTCTTTTTCTTTATTTTGATTCTCTTTCTCTATTTTTACAGATGTCATTTCTTCAATATTCGTTGTTATATTACTTATTTTTCCTTCATCTGTTTTATTAATTCCTGTTACTTGATCAGTTTTAAAAATTTCACCTTTTATTGATTCTATCACTACTTCATTTTTTTCTTCACTTTTTATTTTCGTAATGTATTCCTTATCTGATGGCATATTTTTTGCAACAGTTGTAATAGTTAATGCATTACTAATAGGTTTTTCTTCAATTTTATTTTCAGCTTTTATAATAGTTAATTCTACTTGACTTTTTTCTAAATCCATGTGTTCTGATCGTTTATCTATAGTACTTATATCTTTATCTTTCTTTGCACCTACTTTTTCAATTTTCAAAGTACCTTCACCTTTTTCCAATTTTACAAGTATTTCATCTTTATCAAATTTTAATATATCTTCTCTATTTTCAATTTTAATTGCTTTTTCAGATTTATCTGCAACTTTAGATGTTTGAATATTACTGTATATATTTTTATTTAAGAGTTTATGAAATGAGAAATCAGGATCATTTAAAATAGTTATGTCAGTTCTTCCTAAACCATGTTTCGCAGCTCCAAGTAATAATTCTTTATCGTGTTTTCCAGGTTGCCACCAATCAGGTGTATCACCTGATGGTTGACACAATGAAAGTCTTTCTTCCAAATGTGGATGAGATAAAATTTCTTCGCGAATTTTGCTTAGAAGATCTACTCGATCTAGTATTTGTCGTGCTTTTGCAGGACTAAGATGATCAACAGGAACATCTGAAAAATCTGAGATATATATATCACATTTAGTATTTTGATATGTATATTAAATATCAAACAATTGCGTATTCTCAAACAAGATATATTTTAAAATTATATTTACTATATAAATATATATGATATGGAATTGAGATTTTGATTATATATAATTATAATGAATTTTTAATTATATATAAATATAATTATAAACATACCATCTTCGTCATTCAATTTTGCATTACATACTTTTTTACACATTGCTCTAAAAGACATATAATAATCTGTAAGATCATTATCAGTTTTCTTATCAAATCTAGCTATACTCTTAAATTTAGTCCAATCATATTGAGCTTTCTTTCTATCATAATTAACACCATATGTTGATACAACTCGTAAAAATTCACTTTCCTCACGACGTGACCATTTAGTCTTTTGTTCTTCAATACGAGTTCGTTCTCTTTCTTTTATCATAGCTTCCATTTTTTCTCTTCTTTCCATCTTCTACATAAAATAAAATAAAAAAGAATAATATAATTATTCATTATTCGTTATTCATTATTTCATTATTATTATACTTTTTATTAGATAATTATTATTTTTTAAATATGATAATTTACCAAAAGATACATAGCAAGTTGCTGTAAATCCCATCCTTGCATATTTAAAGGTGGTTCATTTATTGAAGTAGCATGATTTACAGTTGTATCACTTTCTATTCCTGATTTTGATTTTTGTAATATTTTTACATCCTCCTTCTTTACGCTACGCTGATAAGAAGAAATTACTCGACGTAAACGAGTATTAAGATCAACCACAGAAGGCCAAGTCTTTTCATCATCTAATACGCCATCATTTCCTTCATGACTACTACTAGGTTCAGGTCCAGGTGTATCTGCCTTATTAGGTAAAGCAGGTGAATCATTAGGTGTTTCTCGATTAAATTTATCAGAATCTTTCGAATCTTTTATTATTCCAAGAGATTCAGCATCTTCGATATCATTTTCTAAACTAGTATCATCTCTGCTGCTACTGCTGAAATTTTTAAATATCTTAAATTAAACTTAATTTTATTTTATATATTTTATATAGTATATTTTTAATATTAACAAACAATATTTCTAATATATATTTAATTGTATAAACATACATATACTTAACCAATCATAAATGTAATAATTATTTTGAAGCTATAATTTAAAGTTGTACAATATCAAAAAAAAAAAAATTTCCATGTTTACCATTTTAAAATGTTGCACTAAAAAATTACGTTATAAATAAAAATTATTAAATATATATAATATATTTAATTGCTTATAAGAAACAGATCATTGCATATTGGTATATTATATGCATCATCCTTCTCCACTGTAAATAAAAGCTAGTAGAAAGTAATATTTTAAAACAGTAAAAATACAAAATTTCTTCACTGTTAAGGTACGAATAAAAATATGAATGAAATGAAAAGGAAAATTTATACTAATTCTAGCAGAGGCATTATCTTAAGCAAATTTAAATAACATGCAAGCCATATGTTAGAATAAAACAGCAGTGGCACATAGATATAAAAAAAAACGATGTAAAAAGAGTAATTACTTACTTATTTTGTGTGGTCTGAGTCTGGGAAGGGGGAGGGCAGCTTGTAATGAAAGAAAGCGCGGGATCAATCCTCATCTGGTCGTAATTCTCGTAGCCGTGTTTGTAGCAGCCAACTATTAAGGATTTGTCTGCTTGAGAGTCCCACCATTTCGCTGGTCGTTCCGTCAACTGTGGAGGGTTTATCCGCAACGCACTGTAGGGCGGTTTCATTTACAATTTGCCAATTTATGTGCCAATTGTTTAGATATTAAAAGTTTTTTAATAAATTTTAAAAAATAACAAATTACAATATTTATATTATTAAATAAAATTAAAGAAAAGAGGCATATTATATTAAATAATATTTAATTATTATTCATATATTTTTCTTATTCCTTTTGTTTTTATTTAAGTATAGACATAAATAAACTTTAAACTTCCTGTACTATTTGCCCCTTTAATACAGTGCACTGCTTTATAGCTGTTTCTTACCATGAAATTGTTGAGTTGACCATCTTTGACCATAGTAAGCCGTACAAAGTGTTCACAGTAATTTAAAAATCGTGTATATATTCATATACATGTTTATAAAATAGGACGGGAAAATTTTATATTAGTAATATAGGATCAGCGATTAATAGCTATTTATAAAATAAACATGGTTTAGCTCTATGAGCATTCCTCATACAATTACAGCTCCCAGAATAAACAAATACATTGCACATGCAACTATAAAGCACCGTATAAGCGTGTAAGTAAGTGCATAATATTCTATGATAGTAGTAGAAAGTAAAAAATAATGAAGGTTTGAAAATAAATATATATATATATGTACATAAATATATATATATATACATATGTATATGAGTATATATATGTATACATATATACATATATATATATATATATATTTATATATACATACGCATATGCGCAGATATATATATATATATATATATATATATATATACACATATATAAAATCACTAACCTGACATGAACTCCATCAGATATATGCTGAACTAAATCTCCAATAATCTCGTGTTTGATATAATAAAGCATTCGGACACGTAACAGTACTCTGTATACAATACAAAAATTATTTACTATATTTTAATAAAACTAAACAATATATTCGAATATAAATATCTTTTTAAAAAAGACTTTATAATTTAAAATATTGTTCAAATACGTACTTATTTGCATGACGACTCAAGTGTTTTCTATAATTACTTTCAAGAAATATATCTCCATCATATTTTTCAGCATTACTCCAATGATTAGGATCATTTGGACCTCCATTGATTATTGATCCACGAGTTTCTCTACCTTCTCTGACTCGTCCTTTTTTCTTTTGTCTATTATTTCGTCCACTAGTGTTAACACATACAGTTTTGATCTTTTCTCCATTTTCTACAGGTGTAATAAGATCACAAATAAAGTTACGAATTTTTTCATCGCCACGATAGTAACGAAGACAATAGAGTAAAATGACTCGTGCACAATCTTCTACATCAACTTCACGCCATCCTCGACGAAATTGGCTATGTTGAAGAATTTCTTCCCATCGACCCCATCCAAATGTAAGTAAGCCTCGCTCTACCTTAAAGCATTCGCTTCGTGCCCAACTTCCATATACTACTTCACCTTCTCGTGGAACATACTCATCACAGAATTTCCGTGTCTTCTTACCAAATTTATCTCTTCGTTTTTTACCTTAATGATAAAGAAAATATTATTATATTTCATATTATAATCTTATAATGTTATATAACATAAAATATATATATATATAATAAATATAAATAAATTTGATTTTTCACAATATATAAATAATATAAATAAAAAATATAATAAAGAAGCAAAGAAAATCATAAATAAAACGCAAAAAAAAAAAATAAATTATAATAATAAATTAAAAATCGAACTTATTCATAAATATTATAAAATTTTTTTTATCCATTATTTTAATAATTAATACAATAAAACAAATTATAAACAAACATTAAATAATAAAATTATATTATTTAATCAATGAAACTGTATTAAATTATCATTGCAATAATTTATATTACTTATATTTTATGATTTTAATTTATAAATATCATATAAATTATGAAATATAGAAATATTTGACATGCATTATAAAATTTATATTATAATGAAAAGTTCTGTAAAACTAAAATATATATTATGCATAAATATAAAATAATATATACAGGATGAGACATAACTGTAAATTCACTAATTCAATAAATAATAATTTAATTTTTAATTTTTGAATATATAATTCATTGGAATTATATATTATATAAATTGGAATTATATTGCATCATTAGAATATTTCTATCATTTCTATCATTCACTTATATTTTTCAAAATTTTAAGATCTTCATCAATTTTTTAAATTGAAATAATATTTAAAAAAATCCAATAATTAAAATTAAAAGAATAATTATGTATTTAAAAAAAATTCTATCAATAAATTAAACAAAATTATCTATTAAAATAAATGAGTTTCACAAATTTTTTTTTTTTTTTAAATAAATAAGTTAATAATAAATATTTCTTATTAATGAAATTTTAACTTATTCTTATATAAAGTCTATCTCTTTTATTACAAATTTTGCTGCATCCTGTATAATTTTAATTTAATTTTTAATATCAATAGAATAAAATAATAATAGAACAGAAAAATGCTATAAACATTTATAATTTAAATATTATTATAATAATACTAATATTATTATTTAACATTTATTAATATTTTAGATGCACATGCATGTGATTATGTGTAATAATTAAAAATAATAAAAAAAAAGATTTGAAAATTATGTTTTTTCTTAATATCTTATAAAATTATTTATATCAACATTACAAAAACAAAAACAATATAAAGAATTAATTTAATGTATATAATAAAAATTGTCACGTTTTTATTTTAATTTGCTGAAAAATAATTTTAATATAAGAAAATATTTTTATATAATTATTGAAAATAAATCATACATTTATAATAATATATACAAACAATTTTAGTAATTATTAAATTTTACTAATTATTAAATTAATGTTTAATAATTTAAACATTTATATTTGTATGTGTATGTATATTTTATTATTATAATGTTCTACTATTTCTAGAAAAACTCAAAAATCTTTACAAATATAAAAATAAGAGCGTATTAAACTATTTTAGTAAAATTTCTCTCTTTAAATATTTAAAACAAAATATTTAAATATGACTCAATACCTTTGTAATTATAGCAGGATATTAATCCATTCCATGTAATTTGATGAAGCTAAAAAACGATATTGTCTTTTAACATGCATTAAGAATGAACATACCTCTACCTGTTAACCCACTACTTGTTTCATCGTCGCTATTATCATCAGAACTATCAAGATCTGACATAACAACAGATTCATCATGGCCGTATCGTTTAATTTGCGTTCTCCGTCTTGGTTCTGATATTACTAATTCATCCTCTTCTTTTTTTTCTGTTGTATCAATCTCAGCTTTCTTTGCCCATTTTTTCCAAAAATCTGGATCGTCAATATTTATATCTGATCTATTAGATGAACATGCAAAGCTAGCTTTTGAAAATGTCGATCCTTTTTCTGCTTCTATTGTAATAATCTATAAAATTGAAATATAATTTAACATCAATAAATAAAATTAAAATATTTTTAACTAATAAAACAAATCTAATTTACTTGTGTTCTTCGTTCAAGTATCTGTTCTATATCTTCCTCACAAAATTTATCTCCGGCATTATCATCATCCATAATAGCACCATAAGCACCTTTTTTTAATAAATCTTCTATCTCCTTTTTGGTTAATTGCTTATTGTTTGGATCTTTACCTCCTTGGCTTGTATTCATAGATTGTAGAATTGCTTTATCTAATCCAAGTTTCAAAGAAGCTTTATCAAACATTTCCCTTTCATAAGTATTTCGGCAAAGTAATCGATATACTTTCACCATTTTCTGTTGGCCAATTCTATGACATCGAGCTTGAGCCTATATATAAATGTTTATTTTAATAAAAAAATATTTAATTATAAATTTACGTATTTGCAATTTAATAATAGATAAAATATTTTTGATTATTATATTACATAATTTTAATATTAAAATTATTCAAAAATTCATAAAAATTAAATAATTTTATTAAATTGAAAAATTCTCTAAATAGTATTAAATTCAAAACCTGTAAATCATTTTGTGGATTCCAATCGCTATCATATATAATAACGGTATCTGCTGCTGTAAGATTAATTCCAAGACCACCTGCTTTGGTACAAAGAAGAAATACAAATCTATCAGAATCAGGTTTACTATAACGATCAATTGCAGCTTGTCTTAAATTTCCTCGAATTCGACCATCAATTCTTTCATATGGATATCTAAAAAATAATTTTAATAATAATACATGCAAATTTATTATTTATCTAGAACAATGTAGTTTTAATAGAAAAAATTTTGAAATTAATATTTCTTGAAATAAATAAGAAAAAAAAATTTGCAATAAGAAAGATATTTACAATAAAATACTAAAGATTAATAGCTTACTTTTTATACAATAAATAATCTTCCAAAAGATCTAAACATTTCACCATCTGACTGAATATTAACACTCTATGACCACTGGCTTTAAGTTTCGGTAATAATTTATCAATTAAAACCATTTTTCCAGAACTATTTACTAATGCATGATAATAAGCTTCTGAATCTTCTTTTTCACCAGTTTTATAATCCAATTGTATTTGATCTTCTGCACCATTAAGTAGGAATGGATGAATACAGCATTTTCTTAATTCCATCATTGTATTCATGAGATTCGGAATGTTAGCTGAAGTAGTTCCCTTTGCAAGAAAAGAAAAGTTTCTTTCAAGGATACCACGATAATATTTTTTTTGTATATTTGTTAATTCCACCTAAAAAATAGAAAATAAAACAATTTATTACGATATATTTATTAATTTTCAAATAAAAAAACAAACTAATTACCTCAACTACTGTTTCTTCTTTTGGAGCTAACGATTTTTCTACATCTTCTTTAAGTCGGCGTAACATCATTGGCTTCAAAAGAAGTTGTAATTTATGAACTTCACTTTCACTACTCAAATTACCAAATTCTTTAAGGAATGCTTCACTACTAGAAAACTGTACTGGTTCCAAAAAGTTCAATAATGAAAAAAGTTCATTGACATTATTTTGTAAAGGTGTACCAGATAAAAGAACTCTATGTTCTAAATTTAATTGACGGAGACCTTCAAGTAATTTACAATTTCTATTCTTTAGCCTATGAGCTTCGTCTATAACACATAATCTCCAATTATATCCTCGTAATTCATTAAAATCTGTTATAATTATTTCAAATGTAGTTATCAATACATTGAATTTGATTAAATCTTTAATTTGTTGTCCTTTTTCATTTTTATAATAAACTTCATACTCTTGAAGCATAGTTCGACTTGCTGCACTGTAAGCAAAAAATTATATAGCAAAAAGTATTTTATATTTTCAAATGTGAAACTACAAAAATTGAACTTACGATCCATGATATACTACAACATTCATATCCGTCCAACTTTCGAATTCACGTTGCCAATTTGGAATGGTTGAGAGTGGTGCTATTATTAAAAATGGTCCACGAATTCCATACTTGTATACTGCATCCACAAATGTTAAGGATTGAATTGTTTTTCCTAAACCCATTTCATCCGCAAGAATACAATTATGTCCATTATACCAGGAAAAAAGCAACCAATTAAGACCTTCTAATTGATATGGTCGCAAACTATTATTATTTTTATAAATTGGTGATTCTTCTAATTTTACCCATGATGACGCATTTGGTTTCTTTTTTGGCTAAATAAAAAATTAAATATTTACATAACAATTATTTTTAAATACAAGTATGCTAACATTGTACTTGCAATGTATTACCTTCCATTGATCTTTAGGAGGTACTTTATTGAATTTTATAAATTGAGCTATCTTTTCTGGATCAACATCTTCTTCCAATTCCCAAGTGGAATCTTCATATTGAAGAGACCGCCATTTAACTAAATAATGTTTTAAAGTTTCTCCAGTTGTTGGATCGGTATGCGTTGCCTCATCAAGTACTCTATCTACTTCTACAAAATCTGGATTAAAGGGATCATCTTCAGTCTAAAAAAATAAAATATATATATATATATATATAATTATTAATATAGTTAAATATACAATTATATAACAATAATTATATATAATTATACACAATTTGTACTTAATAACAATTATATATAATTATATATATATTAATTTTTATTAATTATTAATAATTATTATCATATTTCAAAATATTTCAAATAAATTAGATAGTTAATAAAATGATAAAAATATTAAAATATTAAATAAGTGAATTATTTAATTATGAATTAATAATTACATTTTCAAATATGTTAGTATTTTGTTGTTGTCTTTGTTTAAATCTCTTTAATTTAGCTTGAATTCGTTTATCACCCTTATATAATTCTTCTTCAGTTCTCCATTCACAATGTAAATATGAAAAATTTCTATATTTAACAAAATATTCCTCAACTTCTACTATTTGAGGTTTAACATCTATTGTAGTGTTTTCTTGTTTCGATTCTATAACTTCACTTTTACTTTTATCTTTTGTAACATTATCATTAATACTTTTATCGTCAGAATTTTTAATATCATTTTCATCCTTATTTGTTTCACATTCTTTTCTAGAATTTTCTTCTTTTGATTCATTTTCTTCTTCCTTATTTTTTATTTCAGATGAACTATTCTCATTTTTTTCATCAGATGTTTCATTTTTCATTTCTGGAAGTGTAGGTTTAATTTCTCTTTTTCCCATGCGAGAACATAATATATGTTGCACAACCATAGAATCTTCATCTGTTGTATTCTATAATATACAAAAATTAATACTTTTTACAATTTTAATTTTTAAAATTTTTTATAATAGTTATAATAATATAAAAGTAAAAAATAGCATAGTAAGAAATATAAATGAAAATATAAATAATATAAATAATAAAGATAATATTTCATGATACATACTATATATACAAAGTTAGGTTTATTAGGTCCAACTTCCCCACCTTCATTATCTTTTTTAACAGAAACAGGTTTTGCAGTATTTGTACCCTCTACTTTTTTAGAAAGTTGAGAATCCTGAAGAGGTACATCATCATCTGAAAATCTAAGCATTACATCGTCCACATATTTCTTACGATGAGTATTTCTTGCAGAACGCCTTTTATTATCATCTCCAGCTTCTGGTGATGGCGGAGGCGTTGCGGCTAATTCTTCGCCATCAGAATCAGGTGCAATTCGACTTTTTCGCTTTCTAATAAGATTTTGTAAAAATAATGAAAAAATAATGAAAATAAATAAAAACATTTAAAAAAAAGCAAATAAAACATTGTATTATTTTCAATATTCAATATTTGAAAATAACATACTTTGAACTTCTAGGAGATTTTCCTAATGAAACTTTTCCAACTGATCTCTTACGAGCAGCAGCTTTTTTCTTATTAGGTGTAGCAGTTTCTGTAATTGTACCAGCATCTGAATTTTCTTCTTTTTTTTCATCTGTTGGACTATCTTCCGAATCTCCTTTCTGTTTATTTTGATCTTTTGTTTCTGCTACTAATAATTCAGTAGTTGAAGAATGTACTTGTTCCTGATCACTTTGAATGGACGGTTCAGATGATTTTGTATCTGATTCTTTAACTGCACTTGAATCAGAGACAGCAGTTTCTTCAGTTTCTTGTGCAATTTCATCATCAGCTGATTCAGAATGATTAGTTTTTCTGTAAAAATAAAAATGTTCAATAAAATAATTACTATCAAAAAAAAAAAAAAATAATACGAATTAAGAAACAATATTTATAAAATAACTCACTTTCTATTACGTTTTGTTGAATCTTTGTCTTTATTTCTCTTTCTTGGTGCTTTTGGAGATTTTGTTTCCTTTGGTGGTTTTGGTTCTTTTTTAACTTTTGGTTCTTTTGGCTCTTTTGGTTCTTTTGGTTCTTTCGGTTTACGTGGTTTTCTAGGAGGAGGTCGCGATTTCCTGCCTTTATTCCATTCTTCCTCTATATCACCAGAAGATGGTTTAATATCCTCAGAATCTGCAGCACTATCAACAACATTACTACTGTCTCCAGGAGTTACTTGATTGTCTGATAATGGTTGTTCTGGCTGCTGTTGAGTAATTGTTACAGGTGTAACAGCCTCTTTATCAGCCTTTTTTCTACTTTTTTTAGCTCTAGGTGTGCCTTTACTACGACCACGACCAGTAGTACTAGAAACCTATTTATAATAAAAATTAAAAAAATAAATTCATTAAACAAATTTTATTCAAATATGATAAATAAATTAATATGTGTTTTATATAATAATAAAAATATAACAAAAATACATATAAGATATATAATAAAAGCTAAATGTATTAAGATAATTTACCTGTGGACTATCAACAACAGTTGTTGTAAACATTGGACTTTGCAATATGCATTGTGGACCACCATTGCATTGATCATTAGTTTCATGTTGTTGCAAAGCTTGTAATTTTTCTTGAATAGAAACAATTTTTTCTTGATTTTCAGATGCAGGAGGCATACAATATAATTCTTGCAATTGTTGTTGTAATGCAGCTCTTTCTTGATGATGTGTAACTGGAGTACATGAAGTACCAAAGCTACCAGATGTAACTGCTGTTGATGTTGGATTTGGTGGCATATTATACATATTTGGCATAGTACTACCACTAATGATATCACCACTAGAGGGATATTGTTGAGCAGAACCCACTAATATTTCATTTGAATAAATGTTATTTTTTTGGATATTTGTATAGTCCGTGAAATTTTGTTGCACTTGATGAGGAGTTTGTGAATTTGGCACTGATACTGCAGTTTGATGAGATGGCAATACTATATTATTGCTTTGATTAACTGTAGGTATCTGTTGTTGATGTGTAGATGGAACTTGATTAGTTTGGTTTTGCAACTGAGAGCTTGAATTTTGTAAAGGAGGTTGTATCTGTGACATCTGAGATGAAACTAATGGAGTATTTTGCGGAATTACATTAACTTGTGAATTTATATGTGATTGAGATTGTTGTGTTGATTGAACTTGATTTATACAATTTGGAGCTTGTTGAGATGATGGGGATTGCAATTGAGATTGTGAAATTTGTGATTGTGATATTGAAGATTGTTGAGATTGAGTAACTGATACTTGTTGTTGAGGAGTATTTAATTGTTGTAACTGTGATTGAGAAGGTGATTGTTGATTTGTTTGAGGTTGTTGTACTTGATTCATTTGTGATTGTGAAGATTGCAATGTGTGTTGAGATGGTATTGGAGATTGTTGTGTTGATACTACTTGAGATTGATTTATGTGAATTTGTTGTACTGATTGTTGTGGACAACTAATAGATTGTTGTTGATTATGCTGCTGCTGTTGTTGTGTCTGATTATTAATTGCAGGTTGTTGAGTCTGTAAAGTTGCACTATTATTAGTTTGACAATTTATTGAAGTCAGTTCTAAATGTTGATCATTTGGTTTTTTATCACATGTATTCTGATTCTCAATAGTAGAAACAGAAATCTGAATTTGATTTTGTGTTAATTGTTGTTGCGATAATGTTGAAATATTTGAACAATCAGCATTTCCATTTGTACTAGAAGCTGGTAAAGATTGTACAGTTTCTTGAGACATTTTTCCAGATGAATGTTCCAAAGGTGAATTATTTTGTGAATTATTTTGTATTAAAGTATCAGTTTGTTGATTAAGCACATCTTGTTGTTCTTGAACATTTTGATGTAATGTTTCATTCTCTGATTTTGAAGATTCAATTGTGTTACGAACAGAATCTGTAGAATCTCTAACTGTAGTTTCTGCAACACTATGAATAGTTTCAGTTCCAGTTACTGGAAATATTGATGAGTTTTGTTCAGATACTGGAGGTTGAGATTCTACTACATTTCTATCTTCATTCACATTTGGCCTTATTTGTTGTTGTTGTTGTTGTTGTTGCTGCTGCTGTTGTTGTTGTTGTTGATGTGACCACTGGGTTGGCATTGGCATTCTAGGACCTGTTATTGGTGACATAGAATTTTGTGCGGTAGATTGAGGTAAAACATTTGGTGCTTGTGAAATTGATGGACGTGTCTGAAATTGATTATAATCTTGATTTGAAACATTTGAATTTGATACAGTAACACCTGGAATCACCATTTGTTCCAGTGCTTGAAGAGTAGTTTGTTGTGATGTTGGATTCATTTGCATTGAAGTTGGAGGACAAGGTGATACAGACATTGTACCACTTTGATTTGATTGTTGATGTGGCAGTTGAACATGTGGATGTGGAGATAATGTATTAGGTTTAGCTGGTGACATAATAGGTCTAGGAGACATTTGTTGCTGTACTGCTGGTGGTCGTGGTGACATCTGAGGTCTAGGTGACATTTGAGGTGATAATTGTGGAAAAGTTGCACGATATTGTGGACTTGTAGCATGTTTAGCTGTACCAAATTGTGTTGTTGGTCCAGAATGTTGAGGTTGATTAAACATTGAAGTTGTATGATGAGAATATTGAGAATCTATTTGTTGTTGCTGTTGTGTATTTGGATGTTGTGAATGAGGATATTGTTGGGGATGAGAAGGATGTGTTTGATGAGATGGATGATGGTGTGGCATTCTCTGTGGTTGTTGTTGAGGTTGTTGCTGCTGTTGTTGCTGTTGTTGATGGATAGCTGAGGCAAAACCTGGATATCCAGGAGATGTTTGATACATTGTAACTGAATTTCCTTGTTGATAATGTTGCTGTTGTCCAACCATATGTTGATAAACACTACCTGTTCCACCAGGTTGCATTGCTTGATGTGGTACACCTATATTTCCTATCATACTTTGCTGATTACTAAAATGTTGTTGTTGTTGTAATTTTTGATTCATCACTCCACTTTGATCTTGTTGATGAGAATACTGTGGAGGTATATGTTGTCGATAAGTGCCAGGTTGCGCCATTTGATTATAATGTCTCTGCATTTGTGGATAAGCACCTCCACTACCTGGCCAACCTTGCATACTTGGATCTATAGACATGTTTGCTCTAGTCATTGAATGCTGTTGTTCCATTGAATACATATTATCATTATAGTTAGGATATTGTCCTCCACTACCAGGATGAGGCCCTCTATGTTGTGGTGCCATATTTCGAGCTTGATTTTGAAATGCTCCTGGCACCATAGCACGCTGGGGTGCACCATTATCAAATGTACCAAGATTTTGATTAAACATATTGCGTTGTGATGGATTTTGTAATTGATTAGAACTTCCAAAATCGGATCCACCAAACGAAGTTAATTTTTGAAGTGGAGATTCTTGAGATATATAAGATTGACTAATATAACTCCCTCCTCCATTAACACCAGGGTTTGGACCATCTCTAGATACTACCACAGAATTACTTGTGCCTGCAGGGTCAAAATGATCGTTCCCCCCGAGGTCAGGAAGAGCATCAAGCATCGAGCCACTAACATCTTCACCAAACAAATCGTACGAGTCCATGTCTATGCTGCAGGACTCTTCGCCTCTATCTTAGGCTTAAGAGAATATCTTATAGTCTCTCTTTTAGACATTAACGTGCCCATTGTTAATCCACGTCTTTTATGCCTGAAACAATTTTCATCAGAATTACATTGAATATTTATTTTAATTTCATAAAAATTTTAATGTATAAGCAATTTATTAATATAATAATTACATAATTTTTAATTTTAATTTCAAATATTAATGATGACAATAACAAATGCCAAAGGGAAAAAGCTATACGCTTATGGCTTAATTTCTCATAATCGCTATAACCTTTCCCCCTTGGAATATGTCCAAATATAATTTTTATAAAGAGAAAGATTAAACTTAAAATATTATATTAATATAATATAATAAAATATAATATAATAAAATATATTAATATATAATACATATAAATTATATTTTCAAATATAAATGAAGAAAAAAAAATTCTAGAATGGTAATTCTATAAATTCAAATATATAATATTAAAATATTAATATAATTAATATTAATATTAATTAATATTAATATAATTATATCTTACATATTTTATATATATTCAATCAAGTATATTTATAAATATTTATAATTATCTTTTTTATAAAAAATATAATGCTAAATTATATCAAATATTCATATTTGTATTTTACAAATTATATAAATTATTATTACAAATTATATTAATTATATAAATTAAATTCAATAATTTTAACTAACTTTTTATTTATATAAATTAAATACACAATGAATACATTTTGATTAATATTTGCTATATATGATTTTATGAAATTTGTAATATCTTGACTTACAAAATAAAGTCTTTATTTATAATAATTAACATAAATTCATAATCATTACAATTCAATACTTGTTATATTAATTTTTTAAATATATAAATCATTAAATTACATATAATTACATATAATTCATTTATATAATTTTTAATATATATTTTATATATTATATGAATTTGTATTGTATAAGTTTGATCAAATATGATCAAATTAACATAACCTAACATTAAAGGAAAATAAAATAATTATAATTTAAATATTATAAAATATTATAAAATATATAAAAATAAAATGTACAAAAAAAATTAAAAATAATTTTAAGATAATTTAAAATTTAATAAAAATGATGGAACATAACTATGTTATATAAAAATGAAAGTAAAATAACTATTTATCATTATATTGTATAAGTTTTAAAATTAAAATTAAAATAAAAAAATAAAATAAAATAATTAAAAAAAAATAATTTAAAAAATTAATATAATTTATAAGAAAAAATTTATTTAATTCTTTATTAAAAAATTCTAGAATTACTTGAAAAAGACTATAAAAATTCAAGCTTACTTTTAATCATTATAAACATTAAAATAAACATTTTTTTAAAAGCAACAATATGGTATTGTTGCACGTTACTAGTCAAATTAAAATATAATATTTTTAAATGTCGATGAATACATATAAACATAAAATAAAAAAACAAATTAAAAAACACTTTACAAACCTGAAGTACTGACAGAGGTACTAAAATACATAAAAAAAAGTTCTTACTATTATTAAAATATGAACTAAAATGCTCACATTAAGTATTATTACAAGGGTGAACAGAAGAAACCGTAAAATAGGTATAGAAAGTTCTCACACTTTATTATAGGCGTCTTTTATTCTCGAAAATTTCTCTCTAAATCTATAGAATAAGCACACGGAGAATAAAATACGAGTATACTATAATCCTAAAAGCAATCGAAGCGACTTTGTGAAAAAAAAGCACGGATCGTCGGAAAGTACGCCATTATCGTGAGAGATTTCCGTTTGGACTTCCAAGAGAACTCGTAGCGGCCACCGCGACGCTCGATATTCAAGCACCAAAGCGTCACTTCACTTCACATAATTCACTTTTCCTTTGTATATTTTGTATAAACGTGACCCAAAATTTATATTATTCAATAGATGTAGTTATATGTTCATGTTTTATCGAAAAACCACCCTTGTTTGCGCGCGCGTATATAAGAATTTCACCGACGGTGGCTGCGGCTGCGGCTGCGGCGCGAACCGTCGAGGTGCAAGCGTGTCTATAGGTCCAAATCATTCTACATATCTCTGCCCCCTCCCCTCTTTTTTCCTTCAGTACAGTTCACAACGAAGGACTACTCTTCTCTCTTATCCTACCCTATCCCATCCTGTCCTGTCCTGTACGATGGAGACCATTACACACACTAGTTAGAAATCGTAACATCTGTAGAAACTTATACAGCTACCTTTCACGTCATGCGCGCACACTCACTCACTGCACCACCTGGTGGCGCGCGCATCTCTCTTTGCCACTTAAAAACCTCCGTGCACACGCATATGTGATATATATGAAAAAAAGAAATGTATTATATTTAAATTAGATAAATTTTTAATTTATCATTCTAAAAAAAAATTACATTATAAAAGTAATAAAATTGATAATATATTAAATAAATATAAACGTGTGCAATATCTAACATTAATTATATTTATATTTTAATATAAATATTTTTATATCTTTTCAATTTATTATTAATAGAAGAGAATATTAATGAAATAATGAAATAATGAAAAAAAGAAAACATGTATGACAAAAACATACATAAATTAGAATGTAAAATAATTAAATAACAGATCTTTTTTATGTTATAGTATTTTTGTAATAATTAAATATTAAACAACTAAATAATTATTGTTGTAATTTTTTTATTATGTAATAATTTTTTTTTTATTTTTATAAATAAAATATAATTTTTTAATAATTTCAAAATATTTGTTATTTTTCCAATATTTTAAATTAAAATACTTATATATGATAAATAATAAAATTATCAGAAATTAATAGATTAAATTAATATATATTATATATAATAATGTAATAACAATTGAAATATGAACAATTTATAAAACAAATGAAAAATTAAATTAAATTCAAAATATTTAATAATTTTATTTAACTAATATTTTATCTATTTAACTAATTTTTTTTAACTAATTTAACTAATTTTTAACTATTTAACTAATTTTTATTTATTTGACTAATATTTTAACTAAATTTTACATATTTATATTAAATCTAATAAAAATTGAATTAATTTAAAAAAATCTTTAAAAAAAATATTAGTTATATATATTTTTATATGATTCTTATTGTAAATTATTAATCTTTTTAATTTTTTATTAAAGAAATCTTAATAAAATTATTATATGAATATAATATATATATTTTTTTATATAAATATTTTTTTCTTTATTATAAAAAAAATTCTAAAGACTCAGAAATATTTTGATATTATAAATTAATTTATAATTATAAAATACACAAAAATAAATTTAAAAAAATTCAATGAAAATTATAAATATTTTCAAAATTATATTTACAGTTACATTTGAATTAATATAAATAAAATATAAATAAATAATTAATATAAATAAATTACATGAAGAATAAAATATAAATAAATAAAAAATATAATAATAAAATATATTTTTTTATTTACATTTAAAAAATAATTGTATTTTAAGTTTTTACAAAAAAAGAAAAACATCTATTGTATTTTTATCTTTAAATATTAAGTACAATAAAATTTACGCATTGTGTACATGAATATATACATAACACTCTATATATGCTATAGAGTATGAATATGTGTGCATATGAATACGTATAAGTATAATGTTGTGCGAATATATATTCATTGAATGAAACAGAAAACAATGAAGAAGAAAAGAGATTGAACGCTGCAACCTTCCAAGAATTACACTCCTAGCACATAAAGTAAGTATTTGATATCATGGTAAAAACACACAACGCAATTGGCGGTAGTAAGGCGGAGTCCGAATTATACCACAAAGAGAACCAATCAGATTTTACCTTATAAAGTAGGATACCAGGGCAGGATATTTGATTAACCAATCCTGTCTTTTAGGTATTAACTTGAATGCATAAGTATATATATTTTTAATAAATTATAATTTTATCTACTATTATATTATATTTAATTTTTTATCAATTTAATATAAATATGTATACGATAAAAAAATTCAATAATAAAAAAATGAAATTACATAATTGATTAATAATGAATTTCATTATAGAATTTAATAATGAATATTATAGAAAAATAAATTCAAATTTTTAGTTTTTTATTTTTGTTTTTTAATATATATATATATATTTATAATGTATATATATTTTTTATTTTTAACAAATCATAATAAATATTATAATTATTGATTTGTACCATTTTTAAAAATTAAAAATTGAAAAATTTAATAAAAAAATTATATATAAAGTTTTTTTAATATTTTGACCATGATATGTATATAAATTATTTATATTGATAAAATATTATTGAAAATATATAAAAGATAACCTTATGCTTACCTTATAATGCATAGATAGAAAATTAATTTTTTAATTTCAAGATTATTATTTAAAAAAAAATTGTTTCATTTTCAATTTCAAAAGATTTTTAATGATGTGATTAAATTATTAATTATTTAATATAAACTATAATTCAAAAAATTAATATAAATGTATTAAAAAGAAAGATTTCATATATAATCTTAATAATATTTAATAATTACATATATAATTATACTGTATTATATACTACATAATAATTGAGCATTTTATTATTTTCTATTTTTACTTACAAAAAAAGATAATATAAAATAATATATATTATAAGTAAATATTATGTAAAATATAATTAGATTAATTATGATTTAAATATTTGTACAATGTACAATTGAAATACAATTTATGAAATATAAAATACGAAATGAAATATTTAGAAATCATATTATTTTTTTATAAAAATAAAAAACAGCACTTATAAATAACTATAATATAAAACTTCAAAGAGATCAATGAGAAATATTAAATATTAAAAAGATATTATATTTTTATTTCGTATACTGAATATCTATGAAAATAATATAATATCGCAAAATTTTATCCTAGATTGAAGTGTCAAAATTAAGTTTCAATATTGTTAAATTAATTAAACGTATATGCAATTTGTATAAACTTAGTAGAAGACCAATTATAAAAGATCAACTTTTAACAATAATTAAATAAAACTCACTGTAGCATACACGTTAATCCCATTCTTCTGGATATTCCATGTAAATCTACTGCACGAATGTTCGCTTAATCGTTATCTTGGTGTCCATTTTGTTTGGTTAATTACTGAAGAGGCGTCAGTGCTGCCGTCGATTACGTTGACACAACATAATGGTTCTTCCGTGATTGGAGCACAGTATATGTCAAAAATTGCAATTTTTTTAGATAGTTTTACAAATAATCATATAAATTTAAATTTTACAGCATCACTATGATAAATTAAAATAAAATTTAAATTGTTTTAATACTAATATATATTTCTATTTGTAATATTTCACATATTGACCGCTCCATCTTTTCAACGATAACCCAATTTCGTAAACGAATAGACAAGAAACGAAACGCTTTCTGCTTATAAACACACCGATGGTGTCGACACTTTACTCTGAGATATATCAAATTTATAAACTGTATGAAGCTATAATTTGATAAATTTGACTCATTTTTCAAAATTATAATATAATTTTATAATAAAAAAATTATATTATTTTTTAAAACATTCTAAATTGTATTAAAATATATCTAAAATTTATTTGTAATATTTCTATTTCTTATCAAACTTTTCCATTATAATACAATATGATTTTTAATTATAATACATACAATATATATGATATATATATCGCATAATATAATATGTAATAATTTTATTTGTTTTTTTATATTAAGAATTAAGTTTTTGTAATAAATTTAGAATATATATATTTTTAATGTTTTATAAATACATATTTTCATATTTAAATTTGAATAATATTTTAACTTCTTATATTTTTCTTATATTTTCTAATAATTTTAATTATTTTTACTAGCGTAAAATATATTAGGAAAATAAAATTGTTAGACATAGAAATTAGACTTTATGTATATAAAATTATATTTAAAATTATATGAGTTTCCAATCTATAACTTTATATAAATTTATGTTGTACATGTAAGTTTGATAGTGTTATATTTAAGTAATTTTTAAAGGTGTATTTTTCAACGAGAAAGTTCATTATAATCTTAAAGTGAACAATTAATAAATTGAAATTTTAATATTTAAATTATTATAAATTTGCAATATATAAAAAAAAATAGTTTTATACAGTGATTGTGTTAGAAATAATTTAAATTTATTTGATGAAAAACGAATTTTGATATGTACGTATTTTACAGAAATTTATATTACGTATATAATTTATTTATTATATTTAAAAGTGTATAAATACTTTTAAATAAATAATAAATAAAAGTGTATAAATAAATGTATAAAGTTTTAATGAAATAAAAAATTATTTCTATCTTATATTACTTTTGTTTAGTCTTCATATTTTTTTTTAATATAGAAATAAATATGTATTATGCAATATTATTATTATTTATTTAAGAAAAAATTTATTTTTATTTCTAGAAACATGTCCAGCACATCACAAAAACATAAAAACTTTGTGGCTGAACCAATGGGTGATAAACCTGTTACAGATCTTGCTGGAGTTGGAGAAGTTTTAGGACGTAGATTAGAAGCAGCTGGTTTTGATAAAGTATAATACATTTTTATCTAATAATATAATTTAATATAATTTATATTTTACTAATATTTTTTTTTATTTATTATTTTCATTCATTACTTATTATGAAATAAATGTAAAATTTATACAAATTTTTGAAAATAAATTATTGAAAATATATAAAGATGATAAAACTAATATAATTTATTTATTCAATATAATTTATTTAATCAATATTGAACAACTAATATTTTTTGTATAAATAAAGTAATAAGAAATTATAAAATCCATTCATATTTATATTTAAACATAGAAATTAATATATTAATATTTATTATTTATAGGCATATGTTGTTCTTGGGCAATATTTGGTTTTAAAAAAGAATAGAGAATTATTTCAAGAATGGATGAAGGATGCATGTTCTGCCAATGCAAAACAGTCTAGTGATTGTTATCAGTGCCTCTCTGATTGGTGTGAAGAATTTTTGTAAAATAATTAAAATTTAATGTTAATATTATACAAAAATGAAACTTTTAATATAGCAAAGTATTTACTGTAATATTTTAATGTAAAATGTGAAAACTATTTCACTTTTGTGAATTTAAGATAATATTTTAGATAATTTCTAATATAATGAAAGCAATCTTAAAAGGTATTTTAAAGTTCAATATAAAAAAAATATAACATGATATATCGGTTTATAATTTTATTTAACATTAGGTTATATTAACTGGTTATATTAAACATTTTATTTTATGCATCAGTCTTGCATTAATAATAATTTTTCATTATATTATATTTATTTTCTAATATCCATATATTTTCTGAAATTACATTCTATATTTTTATGTATAAAACTAAATGTCAATTCCGAATTTTTTATTTATAATACTAATGAAATTTTTATAATTCTTGTATAAAATTATAAGAAGTAAATAAGGAATTTAATTTTAAAATATATTTTTGGATGTATATCTAATATCTAATATTTTAATATATCACAAATATATAATATATTAAATATTAAATTTAATATGTTACATTTAATAAGATGAATCTATTGTATCTTAATTAAAAGTAAGTGTTTATTGTATTTTTTGTAATGTTTTGTAACTTTTATATGCTGCTAATAAATGATTAATGTTAAATTTATCATTGATTCTATAATGACAAATTTAAAAATTTAAATGATGATAAATTTTAAAATTTAAATAATTACATTTTTAATAATATATATATGTTTGATTGTGAATGATTGTGATTGTAAGGTTAGGTAATACAAAATATACTTCGAAAAACGCTATATTATTTTTATTAAATAATTTTAAATTATCATGTCAGGTATTTTATTACAATGTATAAATCATTTTAAAAATCATTTAAAATTTAAAATATTCATTGAAAACCAAAAAATGACAAACTTTTTTATTCAACAATATAGCAAAACATTTAACATGATAATAAGGTTAGTTTTTTAAATTTATTATATTTTTATTAATATAATTTATAAACAGTTATACATTAATAGGAATATGATATTTATATCACAAATTGAAGAAAATGAAAAAAAAAATTTGATAAGTGATAAATTTAAAAATATATATAAACAAGTAGAAGTAAACAATTGTATACCAAAAAAAGAAATGATAAGTATTATAGATCTTATAGATTCATCAAGTAAGTCATTATATATATAATATTATAATATTGATATATAATATTGATATATAGAAGAATATTTCTGTTGTTTATTATAGATGTCATAGATACAAATAAATTACTTTTATTACTTAACTGGTGTAATAATGTAACTTGTTTACCAATAGACAGAATAAAACTTGCAGAATCTTTATGGATAATTTTAACTGTATGCAGTATGTTTTCAATATATTATTAGTAATTTTATAAAATTAATATAATATTAAAATATGTAATATAAGATAAAAATAAAATTTAATATATTTTTTTATATTGGATTCAAAGATTTCAAGATATCAATAGTCCATTATAATATACTTTTAAAATTATATATAGAAAATGAACATAATTTCTCAATTATAAACTTATTAGAAGACATGAAATATAAAAAAATTTATCCAAATGAGAATACATATGAAATATGTATTAAATATTATTGTATGAAAGGAAATATTAATAAAACACTAATGCTTTTACATGATATGAGAAAGTTAAAGTTTTCTATATCAAAATCCATTTTTGATTTATTAATGTTAGGATATTCTCAATCTGGGTAAATATATATACATTTAATTAATTAAGTAAATATTGTTTTTTATATATATCAATATAATATTTTTTTAAATAAACATTTAAATTTACATATTTATTATAATTAATATTAATATTATAATATTAATATTTTTCAGAGATATAAAAAGTGTAAATAATATTCTAAATATGATGAAAAAATATAAATTAATTGTAACTAATGAAACATATGCTATTATTATGTATACTTATGCTAAATTAAATAATATTGTTAAAATAAAAGAAATAATTAAAGATTGTAATTTAAATAACATATATTTTAATAATATAAATATTTTGGAAATAATTTATATATTAGCAAAAAATAATCACACTGAAGATATTGATACTGTAAGAATTTAATGAATTATATAGTAAATTATTATTAATGTATATCACAATGATTTAATAATTTAATCATTTTTATTAGATGTATAAGTATCTAAGAAAAAATAAGATTATTTCAAATAATGAAATAGAAATCATATTAAAAATAATAAATATTAATTACATGAATATAGCTATAAAGGCACTTTCAAATATAGGTTTAAATAATGAGCATCCCCAATTTGAAAATATTCTGAGATTAATTTTAAAACATATAATTAATACTAAAATGGTAAAAAGAATATGCATATAGAATATATATATATATTTTATATTTTATTTTTTATTAAACATATTTAAATATATTTATTATTATAGCTAATTAAAGATATTATTTTGTTTTGTAATTTTACGGGAAATAAAGAGATATCCAAAAAATATTTTTTAATATCATTATATTATTCATTAAAGAAAAATGACAATTTGTCTCTTCTTTTGCTCAAAATATGTAAAGAACATTGTTTATTACGCCCACATTACTTTTGGCCACTTTTAATTAGGCAAGCAAATAAATATAATGTACAAGGTATGCATTTTATATTTAAATATATGAAATATTTTATTATTATATATTATACATTTACACATAATATGAATAAAAATATATTTTTTTTTTAATAAAAAAATATGTTTTTAGGTATTTTAAATATTCTTTATATTATGAACAATGATTTTAATATATCGCCTTGTATTGATACAATTACTGATTATGTTTTACCATTTATATATGGAGAAGTAATCTATATAAGAAGACTATTAATGAAACATAAAATAAGTGAAATCATAATTAATAATTCTTATGTATTATTTTTATTGAAAAAGAGAAAAATAGCAGAAGCTGCTGGATATAGTGAGTGAAAAATTTAACAAATATGTATATATATGAACAATATATATATTTAACAATATATATAATTTTTTATTATAGTGCAATATTTTGAAGGTGAATATTTTTATAAAATAATTGCTCCTGATCTTAGATTTTCTGCAATTTTTAAAAATGATGTATTAAATTTTTTATATATTAGTTGTAATGTAGTGGAAAATATAAATTCAAATTCAACACTTATATTAAACAATAAATCACCTTACACAATATTTGTATCTATGGATAAGCAATTACATGAATTTATGATTGATTTTCCATCACAAAAAATATGGATGACGAAGGTATAAAATTAAAATTCAATATAGAATTTTTATATATATTAATTATTTTTTTTAATTATTTTTATTTGTAATAAATTAAAGTAACATGTACTTGTGTATATTGTTATGAGTAAGACAGAGAAAGGTAAAAATAATTTTAAATTATTAGAAAAATAAAATGTAATTATAGAAATAATTAATATTAATAATTTTAAATAATAATTTAAATAATTTTAAAAATAAATAGTTAAAATTTTATTATTCTTTCAGATAATAAAGCATTTAATAAATTGCAATATTAATTTAAGACTTGAAACAGTGAAAACAATACGTGAATATTTGGGTGAATATGCAAAAAATGATGTAATATATATACTTCAAAATTTAATAAAATGAAGTGTCAAATATTTTATAAAATTTGTATTTAATAAATAATAAAAAGTTTAAATCTATCAAATCTAATTTTATTAAATATTTTTTATTATATCTATTTAATATATTTAATATAAATCAAATAATAATTTATTTTATATAAATTTTTTATAATTAAAAAAGTATATATATAAATAAAAAATATATATACACAAGAGATATGTTAAAAATATGGGAAGATGAAAATTTTTGAGATATTGATTTCAAGATTGATCAGATTGATCATGATGTTTTTTGTTAATAACTTATTAACAAAAGAAAGTTTTTGAAAAGAAAAATGCTTGAAATTAGCTTCTTCAATTAAAATTTCGAATTAACCGATATTTTCACATTTTTGAGATATCCTGCATACATATATATGATAGTAAAAAATCAAATAATAACTAAATGAAAGAAATATTTTATACAAATTAATTGTTTATTACGAATTTTATTTTTTTAAATATTTATTTTTTCTGAATTTTTTGTTAATAATAGATATAAAAAATAATATCAATCCACTAACAATAATCATATCACCTGCAGATAAATTCCAGGATCATAAGATTGAAGTCCATCCTAAAAAATAAAAATATTAATTATAAGAAATTATATGATATTAAAAACTATAATTATTGTATATACACTTACAATAAGTGGTTCTAAAAGTGAAGCAAAACCTTGAAATAAGAAAAGTTGAACAAATGCATTGGTGAGTTGATTTAAACCTAATAAATCTACTAAAATCACTGACGTAAGACTGGCATAAACCCCAGATGTAAATCCAAATGTAAAAGAATAAAGTGTGAATGATGCGAAAGAAGCACAAAATGTACTGAAAATTGTAACTAAATTAAAAATAAATTTAATAAATTTAAATTAAAAATAATTAAAAATTAAAATAATAATAAATAATGATATTATTTTATTATTTTAATGGTAGTATAATATTTATTATTTTTGTAATTTATAATAATATTGATTAATAATATTAAAAACTATCATTAAATTATAAATATAAGAATAATACTTACAAATACCACATATTAAAAAAACTAAGATATATTAATAATTAATTAACTCATTGCTTATCTGATATGTATTCCATAATTATACGACCAACTGTATTAGCAATTCCAACAAGCAATTACTGCAAGAAGATAACTTGCATTCTGTTTATTAATTCCTTGTTCTTCAGCTTGAAACTGAATAATTAATATTTTTATTAAATTTCTATGTATATACAATATTATAATTAGTCATTTTCAATATAAATTATTTGAAAATTATAAAATTTATAATAAGTTTTTATATAAGCTTATAAATACCATAAAATCATTTAGAATTAAAAAATTTTTACTATTGAAAGATTAAGGATTAACTTTCTTCATAAAATTTTGTATATATATCAATATAAATATATATATTGATATATATATATATATATATTTATACTGGTGCAAAAGAAATAATATAAATATTAGATTTTTAAATATAGAAATATCTATATTTTTTTTTAAATTATTTACTTTCCTTTTATTATAAACATTAGATGGAGAAACACATTTATAATCTGATTTTATAAGTTCTATTTTATTAGATAAACTTTTAGAAAATTCATGAATATGAATATGAAATATGACTTTTTCACTCTGCTCTTGTATTAAATTAGGACTATAAATAATTATTATTATATTAAAAGAATTTTATATTTTTTTTTTTTTTTTTTTTTTTAACGAGAAGAAATTTAATATTTTTTATTAACATCAAATACATAAATACAAAAAAATTACTTATTATTCTTTATAGATGTTCTTTGAATTATTTTGTGTTATATTATTCGAAACCAAAACAGGTTGACTCAAAGATTTTAGATAATATTATATCGCTAGTTTAAATATATTAAAAAAATAACAGCTCAATATAATTTTTAAATACATTCAATTTCAATATAATATGTTCGATAAAAAATACTTGCATTTATTTCTGTATATTCGTTCGATTTTACACAATTCATTATACAATATAATTATATTATTATTAAATTTTTTATAATAATACATATAAGAATATATATTAATTAAATATATATTCAATCAAAACCTAAAATAAATCTGTAATATTAATAATTGTTTCTAAATTTATATAACAGAGAGCATATATATCGTATTTTATTAAAATATATAATTATAAAATCTGGAATATATAAAGTAGATTTTCATCAATACGTTCTGTATTGTAAAAATTCGCAAATTATAGCGCGAATCCATTATAATTAAAAATGAAAATCGGATATAATCTAACATTGAACCTATGAATTTATTATTCTATAACAATTTTGTTTAATAATTTGAAAGATATTAAAATGATATATATTGATAAAAAGATATGAATCGATAAAAATAATATTCATGTCATCTGTTTCAATTGAAAAATAAAATGTCAATATTTCGAGCCACATACTTGTCACTAAGCATATACTTGCTATTATTGAGGTAGCTATAGCTACTATTTGGCATTCAAATTTATTCAAATCAACCTAATATTGGACTTTTAATAAATCTTTTATTATATTCTTGAGAAACCAAAATTATTATCATAGATAATTAAAATTTATCTGAAGATAAAATGATACCAACTAATATTGATGCGATCCATGTACTTGCATCTTTTCCTTCCTCGAAATAATACAAAAATTCTAAATAAAAAATACTGAACGAATATGTCGTGTCATCCATTATATAAAAAAAAAAAATTTGTTTTTAATAAAAATAGAATTTTATTTTATTTTATTTAAATTTTCATTTAAATTGATTTAGTCAAGATAATTTTATTAATATTCATATCTTTGCAAAAGTATTTTTTTTATTTTAAAAAGTATTTTATTTTATTTCCAATCATAAATGCAATAAATATAAACAATACTTTAATAAACATATACACATATATTGCAAAAGCATATTGTAATTTTTATATTTAAATATTTATTTATATTTTAAATAAAAAAGTTACACCTTAAAGATCGTATAATATAATTCTCATTAGAAAACATATTTTTTGTATCATGTTCTAATTTTATATATCGTGAAAATATTATGCATCAATATTTCTTTGTATGTGTTATTTTCATATACATATATAATAAATAATGAGAAAATAATTGAACAATAATGCAGTTCGATTATGGATATTAAAAATGAAATCATTTTCATTGAAATTTGTTATATAACATTTCTATTCTAATTGTTTGAATGAAAATTATTTTAAATATAATTTTAATTGTTATATTTATTGACATTGATGATCCTGTTACCAATACTATATTATATTAAATTAATATATTATATTATAATCTTTTCGTAGATATAGTAATCATTTTTAAATTTACAATATTTAAAATAGAAATCTATTTTAATGAATATGTTTATATATAATAGAAATATTATTTTTATATATATATCATAAATAAAAAATAAAAAGAAACATAATACAAAACAAACATACATATATAAATATAAATATACTATATATATTGTGTTTAAATGTTGTGCAATCAATCAAATCATTTTTTTCAATATATCTTTTCTATTTTTCATATAATACAATAAAACTTTAGGAACTTTTTAATCTTGCAATATATTAATTGTCAATCTCTGTTTATTATAATCTTATATAAAATTTTAATTATTTTATATTATATAAACAATCATATTAAGAAAATATAAATATTTAAAGATTTATCATGCTCTATTATATTTTATGTTTCATATAAAAAAGGAAAATAATAATTATATAATATTTTATAATTTGTTTCAAAACTAGAAAGATATACTACAATTGGTTTTTTTTNTTTTGTAAAAAATATATATTCTTATAGAAGAGAAAAAAATTTTCAATTTTTATTATATTTTCACAATTTAAAATTTAAATATGAAATAATAATTTAAATATGAAATAAAAGAACTAAATATTAAAAAATAGTCTTGGCTTTTATTCATTTTCATTATTAGAAAAGTTTTTTTTTTTTTAAATATTATTATTATTGAATAAATTAGAAAAATTAATAATATATAAATAATGAATTGTGAAGTATGGGATTTTTTGTAATATTTCTTATAAAATAAAAAATTAAATCAACTTTAATAAATTTCTTAAAATTAATTAGGTTAAATTAACATGATTGAAATTAATGATTTCGTCTTTTATTTTTGTTTTATCGTAAGATGTTTTATTTGTTTAAAAATTAATGAAGATATTATTTATTCGATTAATTTTCCCAAAATGTGACGATATACGTGACGAATAAAATAATAATAATAATAATAATAATGATAAAATGATTCGAAAAGAAGGAATAAATAAATAAATAAAAATAAATTAACATTAAACATATTTTTATTAAATTGTTATTACAAATAGCAATATAATTATATTATTAATTTATATTATATAATATTAGTTATTGTATAATTGTTATTGTATAATATTGTATATATTAGTTTTTTACTGAAATAAAAAATATTACAAGATACCTTAAGTATAATATAAATTTAAAAGTACTTTAAAAGTATTTTATAAAAATATATTGTTAAAAATATATTAAATTAAAAATATTTTAGAAACATAAAATAAAATTAAATTCGAAGATAAAATTCGATAAAATTAAGAAATGAAAGAAAAAAGAAAAAGATAGATAATATGCCTTTGTAACTTATAAATGAAATTTGAACAAAATATATCAAACAAAAAAAAATTCACTTACCGATTATTGAATTAAAAAAACTGCTACAACTATTACATAGCCCTATTCTCCGTCTGGTGGTTTTTGATATTTGTTAATACTGAGTTCATATAAGCAGTATTTTCTTTATTGACATTTTTTTTATTCTATCTATTTGCTTCAATTAAGAAGCTAATAATCGCATGTGCCATGAGTTAAAATTGAATGTTATTTATACTCGCGATATCGAGTATCGAAGTTTTAAATTAATATTAATATAGTAGAAGAAAATGAAAAAGAAAAGAAGATATTGAAATCTTAGAAATTATTTTTAACAATACAAAAATTATTGTTATATTATATAGAGATAATATTAAATATAATAAATTTTTAACAAATAATTATATTTTTAAAATAAGCTTTTTTTTCTTTATTAAAAATTTCAAGAATTTTCTTTCATTATATGATAATGATAAATAAGATATTAATCAAAGTTCACAAAATTTTAATATTAATTATAATATTACTTTATTTGATTTTTTAATATTAATATTTGATTTATTTATATATATTTATATATTTGTCGATATAATCTTTATTAAAAAAATATAGTTTTATTATGATATTTTTCGATTTATTAATATTATTAATTTTTTAATACCTATTCATAACTAAGAAATGGTATTATTAGTATAATAAAAATATAACATATAATATTAACATAATAACATGTAATATTAACATATAAAATTGATTGAATTAAAATAAAATAAATAAATAAACATTCATTTGAATACAAATACTTATTGATCTTTGGAATTACTTTTATTTTTTTTTACTTTTTTTATATAAAGTGAAGTATTCTATTAACTTTTTAATATAAAATCAACTAATTGTTCTATCAATATTTTCAAGATCTCCTCTTGAATGATCATTCATTTGTGGACGTAATTCATAAGTACAAATAGTAACACCATGTTGATGTGCAGGTGACCATTCTCCTTTTAATCCAATATAATAAATTTTTATTTTATCTGTTCTTTCAGTACCAATAAAGTGTAAACTTAAATGATATACTGATGAAAATTTAACTATCCTAAATTAAAAATTATATTTATATAATTACACTTTACATTTTATATAATGTTTAGATATAATTGTATACTTAAGAGAATATTCATGTATCCCATTTGTATCTACACATAATTCAAACTCTTGTTCTGGTTCTGTGCTGATATCATCAAATGTCATATGTGGTCTATTTTTATACCTATATTAATAAAATTTTTTTTTAATATTTATAGAACATAGATATTTTACATTTTTATAAATTAAATTCTATTTTATAAGTTAAATTCTATTTTTATATATAAAAATTTAAGAATACTTACAGTTTTACTTTATTTGGATGAAAATCATCTTCTCCTCCTATAATAATAAGGCCTTTTAATTTTATATTTCCAGTAAAACTGAAAAAGAAATAATAATATTTCTACTAATGTGCTTCTATTAAAAACTATGTCTAAGTAAAAAACATACGGGATATTAAAGAGAAGTTCATTATCCATATCACTTTCAACATACTGAAAAAGATTATATAAATAATATAATATATCATATAAATATAATTATAATATAATTTACAAAATTTTTATATTAAAAATCTTTTTTTTGTGATAATTACTTTATTTCTATCTAATCTATTTTCCCATGATTTAAATACAGTAGCCCCACTACCTTCTTCACATTCATTTAAACATTCTATGTTTTCTATATCAATTTTTTGATACAAATTATATTGTATACCCAATTCTTCATCATTATGTATACTTCCACAACTACATTGATGAGTCATTCTTAAAAAACCTAAATAAAAATTTAGATAATAAATCAACAAATAGATAACAAATTTATATTAACATTACAGTAATAATTACAGTAATGATATATAATAATAATTGTAGATTTATTATCTTAAAATATTTTCTTTATACTAAAAATAATACATTTATACATTATTAATATATAAAAGTATAAATAAATTATACATTAATATTACTTTATTTAATTAATATTCAATTAAAATTGTAATTAAAATGAACAAAATGTTAAAAATACATAAATTAAAATCATTACTATTTCAATTTTAAATAGATAGAAGAAAGATATATATGAATGAATTAACCGTTTCGATGTTCAATGTGACAGAACGTTTAAGGTACTAAAGCGATAATCGGAATTATGTACATATTTTAATAATTAAATATATATATGTATATATTAGTATTAAAAATATAGAAATATTATAAATAATTACGATATTAAAATTATTAATAATTTGTTAAAATTTTCTTTCATTTTAGTTTATATTATAATATAAATATTTTATTTTAAATAAATATATAATATTTTATATTTTATTTATATTTTATATTTTTAATATTAATATTTTATATTTTTATTATTTTATATATAATATTTTATATAAATAATTTATATTATAATATAAATAAAATTATTATAGTTTTGTATTAATTTAAGATAAATATTAATAAAAATTTTAAATTTAAAGATTATATTCTTTATTTATTAATATTTATTTTATATTTAATATAATTAAACTTTTGTAAATATTTGTTTAAGATTGAAAAGATCTTGTTCCCATTAAAAACATACTATATAAATTTATTTATCTAATTAATAATATATTTTAATTATTATTAATTATATTTAAATTTTATTTCGATATACGATAAATTTTAGATCTTTTTTTAAATTTATTTTTAATAATTTTTTAATAATAATTTTTTTTTAATAATTAAAATAAAATCTAAAATCTGTTACAATTCATTGGTTCGAAAATTATATATATATAATATTTTACATTTTTAATATAATATATAAAAATATTTTTATAACATATACGAATTATTTTATATTCTTATAATATTTTTTTTTTTTTGTATATCTAACGAAATATTAATAATATTTGAATTAGTTTCTATATTTATCATTGTTAGTTGGTAACATTGAATTATATATTACTTATAACTTCATTCAGTTAGCACTATTGTTTTCTGTATAGTTTAATACTTCAATTATAAGTAATAGTAAAAAATATCTGGAATTACCTTTTAAAAATATGTAACATGAATTAAGTGAAAATATTATGATATTGTTATTTATAAAAAGAATAATTATATAGAATATAATAAACTTATATTTTTTAGTTTTCAAATGCTTTTAATTTTTAAATGCAAAGGAAATCAATTCTTTGAGAATCGTGATTGTATTTGTGAATATTTAATTGATTAATGGTGATTCCATAGCAAATGAATATTTGCATGCTGCAGTTATGTGCTTCCATTGTGAAAACATAATTGTTTTATGGTGATAATATGTCAAAATCAAACATAAGGAAGATAACGGTTGACCCTACGAAATGTAATACAGACTCTCGTCGACCAAGTGTGTTTGAGAGGTTGGGGACTAAACCAGCAGTTACTGCCGGCCAAAATTCATCGGATTATTGTAGAAACTGGGCACTAAACGGCAGCTGTTCATATGGAAAGAATTGCAAGCAAGTATAATTTGAAATCAATTTATTTTGCATAAAAAATTAAATATGTATTTGTTTTATATTTTTTATAGTAATGAGAATACAATTACATATCAAATTTATTATTCAAATCATAGAGTAAGAATTATCATTGATTTTATTTAAGATGATCATCATTTTCTTTTCTTGATATTGCAATTAGATATGCAAATACTCACACATTAATAAGTCCATCCAAGCGTGCCAAAAAGGATAATGCTATTGCAAGTACAACTGGAGTAAGTATATAATTTATATCATCAAATTCTGTATAAAAAATTTAATTAAAAAAAAAATGAAAAATATTTGTTCATTTATATTATTTTATTTAAAGATAGCTATTTATATTTATATATATTTATTAATATATAGCTTATTGAAGATCCATTTAAAAGACTTACTTCTAAGATCGTAAAAAAGGCATCACATAGTCCTGATTTAAATTTAGAAGAGTGGAATCAAACAGATTTGGAATACGAAGACGAAAAAGTATTAGAAAGACGTAGACAGTTGTTGCAGCGTGAATTAGAATTACAAATGAAGAAAGATAAAGAAGTTCATGGAAAAGATAAAATAAGACAAAAGAAAAAAGCTATGACTTCTTCCTCTAGTTCACATACTTCAAGTACATCTAGCAGTAGTAGTAGTTCTAGTAGTGAAGATTCATCTTCTAGTTCAACATCTGATTCACGTAAAAAAATAAAAAAAATTAAATCTAAGCGACATCATAGTGGATCTACTGATTATGATGAAGATAAAGAAAGAAGACGAAAGTAAGTTATATATCATTATTAAGTATTATTTTATTTTATTTAATATATAAAAATATTTAAAATTTCTGAGATTATTATATTATATATTTTTATATATAACAAATATTAATATAAAATTACAAATCAATAATTTATGTTTTAATATTTTGGTTAAAATTTAAATATATAAACCTATATAATTTTTTTATATTTTTTATTTAAAAATTTTTACAGATTAAAATTAAAAAGACTTGGAACAAAAAATGAAAAATCCTCGGTCAAGAAGAAACGTAAATTTGAAAGTAATTCCACAAAAAAGGAAATTAATGTTAGAACAGCAAAAAAATATAGTTCATCTTCAGCATCAAAAAAACATTCTTCTACACCTCGTACAAGATCTCCAACAATACAAGTATCCACAACGGTAACATCAACAACAACCTCAGTATTAGGCTCTTCAGTATCTGTGCCTCATCATGGAACATCCAATAAAGTTAGAGAAAGAAACAGAAGTGAATCTCCAAAAATTGTAAAAGGCAGAGATATGGAGAAAGAAGATAAACATTATAAAAAAATACGTGATATAGATGAATTATCTAAAGATAGTGTTAAAAAACCTTTTGATAAAATTAAAGAACAGGATAAAGAAAAAAGTCGTGCAATAGATGAAAAAATTAAAACAAACGATAGATTAAAAGCAAAATGTAAAGATAAAGATATACGATCTAGAACATCTCCAACATCTGAAAGATCAAAACATCAGCACTCGAAAGAAACGATTTCAGCTAAAACTCGCCGTAGTCGTACACCCGAAAAGTCATCAAGATCTAAACGAGAGTTTACGCCCTCAAAAACTCAAGATAGACAACTTTCTACAAACAGATCTCGAGATACAGAAAAGAAAGATCGTGAATCACATAAAAGCGATAAAACTAAAGACAGAGAAGATATACGAAAAAATGAACAAAATAGCAAAACCAGACAGATATCAAATCAAGAAGAAAGCCATAGAAGAATTGGTAAAGAATTTGACGATAAAACTTATTTAGGTGATAAAACTCGACAAAAGAGCAGAGAACGTCGTGATAAAGAGCACACGAGAGATGAACGTGGGCATTCAAGACTTGCTCGAGATCAACGTGATGGTCGTGATAAAGATAAAGAAGATTTACAAGAACGTTGTCGCGAACGACCACGGGAAAGAGATCGTGATCGAGATAGAGATCGAGAACGTGATCGCGAACGAGACAGAGATCGAGATCGAGATCGTGATCGCGATAGAGATCGAGATCGTGATCGAGATCGAGATCGTGATCGAGATCGTGATCGTGATAGAGAAAAAGAATCAATTAAATCAAGAGATAGAGATGTACCATCTTTAGTTTCAGCATCGATAAATTTAACAGCGGATAAAAATACACGTTATAGTCGGGATAAAGAACGATTAATAATGAAAGATAATATTTTTGAAAAAAATGGAACTCGAGAACGTAGAAGCGATAGAGAAAGAGAACGATCTGAAACAAAAACTCTTTCTGATAGAGACAGAACGTCACAGCGTATTGATAATAGATATGATCGAAATACTGTAGATAAGGATACATCAGCTCGTAAAGCTGGTGTAAATTCACCTAGAGATCGCGTTGATCGTTTTCCGCGAGAAAGATCTTTAGATAGAACATCGTTGCTTGATAAAGGTACACACAATGTACCACCATTATCACAAGCATCTTCTTTACCAGTCGTTCAATCTTCTATAGCATCTTCATCATCTTCATCCGCTCCACCTACATTATCAAATTCGCGAGATAATTTAATTGATAGAATAGATGTTACACATTATGATCGTGAAAGACACAGACGATTTAGCACAAGATATGATCGAAATCATACATCTGAGCATGATCAATCATGTATTACGCCAACCAAAGTTGATCGGTTAATCGAAAGACGGGAAAGTCCGCGACGAACAATTGAAATCGAAAGAAATTATAATAGAAATTACGGACGTTTATCAGAACATTGGGATGAACAGGAGGAAGCATCTTCACATTTAGATTATCGTGATCACCATGTTCATGAAGATGATAGAAGAAAAACTGTTGATGGAAGAAGATATGAAAGTCCATTTGATGAAAGACGTGGAATTCGTGAAGAAAGATCTCGAGAATCTAGATATGTTGTTCAAACGACTGATAGAAGTTCCTTTGATGATCATCGTCATCATCATCATCATCATAGACATCCACTTTATTCTGGAGAAAAATTAAGAAGTAACACATCTATTAGGTATATTAATAATTAATTCTAGATATATAATAATTTGCATTATTACTATTAATCTGCAGATTATTACTTAAAATATTAATAATGCAGATTTTTTATTCTTTATTTGCTTTTTATTATATTTATTATATTTTTTTTATTTTTTATTACATAGAGATGAAAATGTTCCTAATGATGATTGGGATAATCATCATCGTGATGTAGAACATAACCGAGAGCGAGCTTATGGTCCCGTTGATTGGGAAGAAAGAGAATGGCGAGTAAGAGCATTATGGGATAATAGAGATAGTCTTCCTCGATCAGAAGTACATGATGATGACTGGAATTCTCGATATGATAATTCTGTATCAGATTGGAAATCAAGCGATTCTCGAAAATGGGATAATCAATCAGTGCATATTCGAAGTCATTATAGAAATGATCGATCCAAAGAATTAGAAATAGCAGAATCCACATCACATAAGTATGTTAATTTTATTAATTTATTTAATCAATGATTTTTATAAATATAAATTATTTTTTATTTCCTTTTAGTAAAAGGAGAACTTATAATAGTTCTGAAACAAGAGATGAATGTACAGTTCATAATTCTAAACAAGCATCTTTATATGGTAGTATGAAAGAAGAACCTATTAATAAAAAGTTAATGGAATTAGCAGAAGGTAAATTATCTATAACTCGAGAAAAATCTACAGATACTTTTCAAAAAAAGACTGTCTTAAAAGAAAAATCTGAAATAAAAGAAACTGTTACATCTGATTCAAAACGTACTTGCATTGATGAATCTTTACAAACACTTCATACTGAGAGTGATCTCAGTGATATTAGTGATGATCCAGATGATATATTAAATATGGAAGATATCACAGTACGTTTTATTTATTTGATTGAATATTTAATTGAATTCATTTTATGATTTTAAGAGTCTATATTAAAATTTTTAAAATTAATATTTATAGGATATAGATATAAATAAAACGAGAATAACGAAAAGAATTCCCGATATTATACAACGAGATGGTCAACCAATAACTCAAGAGACAGATCTTTCATCTCCAAAAGAAACTATAGAAGAAACAGTTTTTAATACTAAAGGAAAAGATAATACTGACACAATATCATTTAGGTAGTATTTTTAACTTTTAAGGTTTTTAAAGTTTGTTATTTATTTTATATAGATTATATATATTCTATATATAATAATCTATATATAGAATATATAGATTATATTAATAAATGATTAAAATATATATAGAATATATATAGATTATATTAAAATATATATAAATTATATTAATAAATGATTAAAATGTAAATAGAAATATGGAAGATGAAAATATGGAAACTATGGACTTTGAAGAAATTTCTGATGGTGAATTAGAAGAGGACATTAAAACGAGTGGTAAAGGTTTGGGAGATGCTTTGGGAGTTGATTGGGAGAGTCTTGTTAAGGAAACGCAATCCCGTAAATCTATATCATGTAATCAAAATTCAGAAAATCGTTGGCAATGCAAGGCAATTCTGCATAGAATTGGTGTTTCTGCAAAATATGCAGGTGAAGATGTAATGAAAAAACTAACAAAAAAATATGGAAAGGATGGTTAGTTGTTTAATACATTTTTATTTAATATAAATTATCTTAATCATATTTGTTTAATATGATGATATATTTATTTAATGGCATACTAAATAAATAATATTTACTTTTAGATCGTTCGGAATTTTTCCTTCACAATATTGCATTTATGCATACAGCACTTACACGAAATCATTTGCTGCGTGATTTAAACAATGATACGCTATCTATAGTAGATGATTTTCTGTATAGGTAAACATTGTTAAATTATTTTTTAATAAAGCAAAATAATAATAAATAATATCATTATAAATAACACACATATATATGTATGTTACAGGAATAATAATGTAAATATTGATGAGGACGTAGATTATGATTTAGAAGTTTTAAGACCTTGTACAGCTTTATATGAAGAAGCAAAATGTTTATTAGAACAAGCTGTATGAAATATTTTTTTTATTTATAGGACGTGATTTTCAAAATTGCACTTTGCTACTACATTATATTATAAAACAGAGCATTACATTATAGAGCACAAGTGCATCATTTTATTACTTGCTAGTCTAGTTCAGCTATTTAGATATTTTCTGCTGCAAATTTAACCATTTATGGTGCAATGTAAAAAGAGATTAAATTGATATCTTTTTCTTAATATCTAGTTCTTTAATTTTCCATAATTGTCTAATTATTAAATATCTTATTATTCAATTTTTATATTCTTTCTATCAAAATTATAATAACTCCAATTGAATATTACAAATAATGATATATTTGAAAAATATATAATAATATTTTTTTAAATATTATATTATATAATTTTTTGATTTTAAAGATTATATATTATTTTTATTCTTTTAAATTTTTTGATTACACAATTATAACTAAATTTTATATTATCGATAATATTTTCTTTATTTTTTTGCACACGATAATTTATTTTTTAAAATATTTTTGATCGTATTCGAATCTAACAGCTAAAATAGCATCATTTTGCAATATATTAATTACTTCTTTTAATAAATGTTGATTTTCATCAATCTGAAAAGATATTCAATATAAAATAAAATATATATAAAATATATCAAACTATCGACAAATAAATAATAAAAATATGCAATAAAATTTTCATCTACCTTTTGAATATCTGATTGTTCGAATCGTTTCATTTTTTCAAGATTTGTGCAATATAATTCATATAAAATAAGACCTAAAATATTAAAAATAAAAATTTTTAATATTCTATATATAAAAATAAATGAGACAATATAATATATAATTATAATTTTTATTTTAAATATATTTACCCTTTTTTGTAGAATCACCACTGTTTAAAGTATCTAATACAGAAAGTAAATCATTGCAGTAATTTGCCTTGATATTCAACTCAGTGTCACTTAAATCTAATATAATGTTTAAAAAAGTATCGTACAGTGTATAAATTAATAAATTTTGAATAAAATACATTCGTATATTATTCGTACCTTTCCATTGAAGATCGTTACTTCTGCCATAATATGAAATGATTCGAAATTTCACATCCATGATAAGATAATTACTCTGAGGAACTATAATTGAAAGATCTTTTTGTAAAAACTTAAAGATCTCGCGTGGTGTTTTATATATAATTTCCTTTATAATAGCAGCTAGACCTGATCGAATCGAACATATCTAATAATAAAAAGTAAAAAACAAAATATTTATAAAATCTAAATTTTATAAATAATGGAACTAAAATTAAAATTTGTAAAAATTTATTAAATTAGCATTAGTTCTAAAACAGAAAGCAATAATAAATTAATAAAAACTTAATTACAGTATAAATTATATATGATGTATGAAATAAATTATTAATTATACAGCAAATAAAATATATATAAAATGTATTTTATGATTTGTAATATAATTTAAATAAATATTTAAATACCTGTCTATGATTTATTGTTATGGTACATTTATTACAAATCCAAGATGTTCTCATATTAAGAGGATTTTTTGGTAATAATTCTCCAGAACATTTATCAGATGCACACAAAAGTGCACCTAATTTGGAATTAAATTCCTAATATAATTAAAAAATATTCTCATATTTCAATTATTAATATGTTTATAAAATTAAAAGTAATTATTATATCTATATAATTACCGTAGAATCACTACATCTTTTACATATGCAAGAAAAATTTTTAGTCACGTTCAGAAATTGCCGCCGCAATGTTGTATCCCAAAATAAACTTGTGTAGGACATAGTGATCTCCTCTCCAGCAGAAATTGGAAGAGCAGCCCTAACATATAATCGAAATTCTTCATCGAAATAATGTCTTGTATTCGGTATACAGCAATGGTTTTGCAATGAACCCAGAGAATAAAGACCTCGTAAATTTGTAAAATGGTCTTTGTCATGAACACGAATCGTTTCAAATGAATTTGTGTTAAAAGCTCTGCATATGCGTTCCATCATTTCTATATCTTCGTCGCTTGGAGAATTCACCACATTTTTCTTGAGCAATTCAATCTTTTCGCATACAAATATATTTCATAATAATAAAAGATAAAAATGTTAAATTATGTAAAAAAAATATTTTATATAATTTTATTATTGAATATTAATTTTATTTATTAAAATTTTAATATCAATAATGATTATCAAATTATTAGTATCGTATTAAAAGTTTAAGAATTATTTGCATAAATAATATTTCACAATTTTTTTTTTCTATCAATCTTCAAATAAATTTTAATATTTATTATTACGAATATATTAATACAAAACAAATTCAATAATTTTAAATTTGGCTTTAACTTTTATTCTTTAAATTAAACAAACAATTAAAACAAATATACATATCGCGCTTATATAAGTTAATTTTCTTTTAAAAAATTTCTTTTTATTAAAAATGTTATTTTCAAATGATTATTAATATTAAAATAAATATAATTAAAATAAATTATTAACATAAATTATACCTCATATTTTGAAAATAAATTTTTATTATATTGAAGAGTGGCCAAACATTTACGCTGCATTTTCGTCATAAAAAGACCACGAATTGGTATCATAGCTAACAGTAAATTCAAGCACCAATCGGTACCGCAAATCGGTATCAATGATCTTAGATATTCACATTCCTTCTCATGGTTCGGCGAATTCTCACATTGAGTAGAACAAACTGGTAAACCGCAACCTTTATCACATGGAAACAGCGGACATTCATTCTTGTAACAACATATGCACATTTTTGTTTGTTTATTTAAGCACTTTGGCCCGATTATCAAAGGTGCATCGATGAAGATCAATTCGTTTTGTTTAATGTCTCGAGTGGCGAATATACCACGACCGCCCAGCGATGAATAATTAATAGTCCATAGTTGTTGTTCCTGGAAGATTTTATTCTCCTTCAAATGAGATACGAACACTTTTTCCACTTCTTTTGGTTCTGTTATATCCTGAATATTCATATTAAACAATAATGATAACTTTGAAGAAAATCACTTATAAGATTCTAACAACTGATCTTAGAGAATTTTGTCAGAGTATATATATGCTTAAGAAAATCATCAGATTATATAATGCAATTATATTTATACTATGTATCTATATGTTGCATTAATTTTTGTATAAAGGCAATTAATTAAAATATGAAAGGATCAATTAAATTATTAACTAAAATTTACATAAAATATTTTTATTCATGTAATAATGATATTATTACATGAAGAAAATAGTTTGTCTGTATGCTTAGTTTTAGTCAAAAATAGAGTTGGAATCTCATATCTGATATTTGCATTTTAGTATTCGTTACTTCATTGTTGTTATATTTAATTGTCAATTAAAAAAAACATAAAAATTAAAGTATGAAATGATAAAATTCATATTTATAAAATTTTACTTATATATTTTTATTTTTTACTACTTTAGTTTTATTTATATGACATAAAAATAGAAATGGAATTAATCTTTCATTAATAAACTGATTGTATTCCAATTGTATTATTAGACGAATTAAATGTTACATTACACCGATTCGAAACATTAATATTTTTAAAATCGAATAAAATTTATTATTGATGAAGCAAATTTTACGCAAGCGTAACCGATAAGTATTATTGTTTGTTGTATAGTACTAGACTAAGACTACCGTTGCTAAGACTACCAAGTGGTCAACTACCTATAACAAATAGCAGTTAAAGTATATCTACATATACATGTATCATATTCGAATATCATTGAGAAAAAGTACATATAAACCGACGAGTGACGTATTATTTGCGGTTCATGTTACTTTAATTTTTTAAATAAAAATAGATATAATAAAATTTTAATTAATTCTAAATTATCAAAATAATAATATGTAAATATATTGTTTCATATACATATACTCACGCATAAATCAAAATTTTTTTTATGAAATTTATTCTATAAGTCAATAAGTATATTTTTCATATAAAAATTTGTAATAATCTATAGCAAACGTACATGTACATAAGAGTTATTATTTTTATTCAAAATGTATTATAAAAGGGTGAACATTGAAAAATTTATAAATGAAAAATCTTTTATTCTGGCAATATTTTTCCTCTTAACGATCAGTTTTTCACGAGGTCTGAATTGTAGCGGAGATCCTTGTATGTACGGAATATGTTTAGAAGATATGAACAGGTATATAAATCAATTATTATAACGCAAAATAAATAAATTTTCATTCTTTATTTTATTTTTTATATTTTTATATTATTGTTTAAAAGAAGAAAAAATTGAATAAAAAAGATGATTTTATATAAGTATTTAAAATTAATATATTAGTTATTCGTCTCGTACATATAATACAGCACTTATTCTTGTTACTGTATCGATGGTTACACTGGAATCAATTGCGAAATCAATTGGAATGATTGTTGGTCTAATCCTTGTTTAAACGGAGGAACATGCAACGATGCTGTTGCTGCTTATAACTGCACTTGTGCCGAAGGGTTTGTAGGTAATCACACGATTCCTTCGTTTACTTTTCATAGCACATGCGAAAATGATCTCTTGACATATTAGCAGAGAGAATTATTAAATAGCGTACTTATTTTTCTACTTATTTAAGTGGAAAAAAAACTGAAAATTATATTTTTATATGATTACAATACTAATAAAATATTATTTCATTGTATTATACATATTTTTAGGTATAAACTGCGAGCAAAAATATAGCGAATGTTCGAATCAACCCTGTCTAAATAACGGAACTTGTCTCGATTACGATGGTATTACTTGTCAATGTCCTGATGGGTATTCAGGTAAAATTAATATGTAAAAATTAAATTTTTTTATACTTCATCTAACTCTACTCTACTTCATCTAATACTATTTCTTTTTTAGGAGATTATTGCGAAATTGACGCTTCGGTTTGTAATAATACAATATGTAAAAATGGAGGTGAATGTATGGAAGGACCTGGATTTTCTTTCTTTTGTCGTTGTTCTGAAGGTATGACTTTTTTTTTTTAAATAATTTAAATAGTCTATGTTTCAATTTAAGTATTTAAATAAATTAATCTTCAAAGGTTGGACAGGTCGATTATGTGATGAAGATATCGATGAATGTATTACATTGCCATGTAAGAATGGTGGTCTTTGCATTAATATTCCTGCGTCGTATACTTGTGCTTGTTTGTTTGGTAAGTTACAATTATTTATTCTTATTAATAATTTAGAAAATGATTTATCTTAAAATATGTTTAAATTATTATTGAATTCAATATTATATTAAAAATTCTTCATAAGGATATACAGGTAAAGATTGCGATAAAGCGATTGTACCCTGCGAAGAAAATCCTTGCAAAAATAATGCAGTATGCTTATTCGAGGACGAACGTCATGTTTGTTATTGTGTACCAGATTATCATGGTGCATTATGTGAATTAAAATATGATGATTGTGAATCCAAATTTGCAAATTGTGAGAACGGAGGTACTTGTATCGATGGTATCAACAGTTTTACTTGCGTTTGTCCAATATTTTATAGTGGACCATTTTGCAATATCTATGATTTTTTATCGACTACTTCGTTTTTCGAAGAAACATTTGAGACTGATAACGAAGAAAGAAGTACTGCTTTTACTTTACTTGTAAAGTCATCGGCACTGCCAGAAATTGATACATCATTGTCAATGAGTACTTCCATAGAAACGCAACCTTCAACTTCCTTTAAAAGTACCAATCATTTCTATTCAATATGGTACCCTTTTATAGAAACAACCACCTCAAATTATAAAAATGGTGTTAATTTTTTTAGTAGTAGTACTACTACTACTACTAGTAGTAGTAGTAGTAGTAGTAGTAGTAGTAGTAGTAGTAGTAGTAGTAGTAGTAGTACCGATACTAGTAATAACATTAGCAAAAGCAGTGTAGAAAGTACTCCATTTATTACCGATATTTCGACTATGTATCCTGTTACAAGTAAAGAGATATCTCAAACTGAAATGGTCTCGTTAGAATCTCGAACATTTCCTAATGTTTCAAATGAAATTCATTCGACTTCAACGTCAAAAATTGAGACAGAATATTCGACACACAAATTAATTCATAATGAAACAAATACAACTGAAATTATTTATCAAGAGAATGATGGTAGAACATTTAAATTTATCAATGATACATCATCTTCTGAAGAAGGAAATACGATAGGATATATTTCAAGTACAAGGTAACAATGATGTATATTTTATTAATAATTATCTAAATATAATGAAGAAAAATAAAAATTTCATTATACTTTATTATCAATAGATATTATACAATTGTAACTAAAGCTGTTAAAAAGACGACAGAAGAACCTACAATGATAGAAACTAAAACTAATAATATTTCATTTTCCACTAGTACATCTTTTTTAAATTTTACGGAATTTTGGAAAAATAAAAGCTCGGATTCAAATATATCACTAATAGAAGTGCCAAAAACTACATCTTATTCATTAATAGATAAATGGTCGTCTAAAGAACTATCAAAATCTTCAAGTACAGAAAGTTCTACATTTAGTAGTTCTACTTTTACTAATAATATTTCTTCAGTTGCAACAATTAATAACTCTATAAAACCAACATTTGAAATCTATCAAATAAATACTACCAATAAAGAAGATGAACAATTTTTAACAAAAGATGAATCAGTAACAATTTCAGAAAATTCTATCATTCCTAAATGTTATGGAATATTATGTCCAAATTCCACAGTATCACCTATACGCAACGATAATAATGCAAGTATTATAAATTTTTTTATTATTATAATAATAAAAAACATTAATGTTTTTTAAATTATTTTTAGTGTAATTGTTCGTATCATAAAAATTGTAAAACTGATCCAAATATAATGCGCGCGGCATTTAATGGAAAATCTTACGCAAGACAATATGTAGATGTAGAAATTTCAAACGATAATAATGCAACGTTAAAAATTTTTGTAAGACTTAGAACGCATTTTAAAGATGGTATTATATTACATGTTTATTTCGATGATGAAAAATATGCTTTGGTATATTTAGAATATGGTTCTTTAAAGTTTCAATTTTCCTGTGGAGTTGAAACTATGTTACTTGGTGAAATAGACTCGCCTATTAATAATGGATATGAAGCAGACATAGATACAAGGTAAAATAATATAAATATAATAATATATTATTTATTTTATTTGTTTATTATATTCTCTTATTTTATATATATATATATATATATAAATAGATTTGAATATTTCATGAAAAATGAAACCAATAAATGTTCAGCTCGTTTATTAGTAAATGGAACAACAGCAGTTAATGGAGAACAAATTTTACCATTACGTGGAAATCTTCCACGACATGCTAATTTACATTTAGGTGGTATACCATTGGTATTTTCCCATTATTTTGCCCATGTCTCTATGGGATTTACAGGTTGCATGAATTCACTAAAGGTTTTTTTTTAATATATATATGTACAACAATGTATATTTTGGAAACATTCAAAAAATTTAAAGTTATATTTTACTTTATTAATGTAGGTGAATGATATATCACGTCATTTTATTCACGATTCAATTGAAACATTTCAAATTGAAGATTGCATATCATTTCTATGCTTGTCAAATCCATGTCAAAATTTTGGTGCATGTAACGAAATAAATAATACTGTGCATTGTAGATGTATAGCCGGGTAAAATATTTTTATAATTCAATTTTTCATTTTCAAAAATTTAATATTAATAGAATCACATCATAACAATAAAATAAAATATTACTTAATTAAATAGATACACCGGTCTTTTTTGTGAACGTTCAACATGTGATGAAAATCCTTGCGCTTTGGGTGCAACTTGTATCAATTCACCAGGTACAGGTTTTGTTTGCGTTTGTCCACTTGGAACTCATGGGCTTTTATGTGAAAAAGGTAATATATATTAAATATATATTATATATTTTATTTCACAAAAAAAATAATTATTTTTTATCCTAAACTTATAGATACTGTTATAATGCGACCATCATTTTCGATACTTGTACCTGGATTCTCATCATATGTTGCTTATGGAATTTCAAATTCTATAAAAGATACAATGGAATTGAAATTAAAATTTATACCGCGTACTTATGAGCAAATATCTTTAATAGCTTATTTAGGACAAAGTGGATCTCATCAAGATTTATCAGATCATCTTTCCATAACATACGTTCGTGGTTATATTATGTTAACATGGGATTTAGGAGCAGGTAGTAATTTAATTTAATATTTTAAATATTTTAAAACTTTTTCAATGAAATTTTGTGAAAATATTTTCTAAAAATATTAGGTGTACGAAGAATATTTACAAATGTTCCTTTGATTACTACAACAAGAGCAACAATGAATAAAAATATAGCATATACAATTCGAATTGGAAGAAGAGGTCGAGATGCATGGCTTGCAGTAGATGGCATAGGCAATGTAACTGGACGAGTGGCTGGATCTATGACTCGACTCGATGTATCACCAATACTTTATATTGGTTTGTATTTTTATAATTTAATGTTATTTAAAAAAATTTATATTCAAAGAATAATTTAAAATATTATAAATAAAATATTATTTGTAATACTTATTAAATCATTATTGTATGAACAATTTATAGTTCTAATATATTAAAATAAAATTTAAATTTTTTATTAAATTAGGTGGACACAAATCAAAAAACTTTGAATCTTTACCTCATGATTTACCACTTCATACTGGATTTTCTGGTTGTATATTTGACATTGAACTACGTACAAAAACCACTATTTATCCAATAACCAATTCAAGCCCTGCAACAGGTCGTGGTATTGGTGAATGTCACAGAAATGAATGCATTCATCATTTATGTAAAAATGGTGCAGTATGTTTAAATCATGGAGCAACATATAGGTGACTTATTTATACAATTTTAGTAATTTTAAAAATTAATACAATTTTTAATAATTACATAAAATATTAATTAATTAATTATTTCAGTTGTATTTGTACAAAAGACTGGATGGGATCTGACTGTTCTATACCAATAGAAACATTATCTTCTGTTAATCCAATTTCTTGCCATAGTTCAAAATAATAAAAATATTATGTTATTGTTTAATTTTATTTCAATACATTATATGAAATTAAATTTTATATTGAATTCAATTAATTTTTATTATTTTGTTTTGGTTGATATGATACAGAATAAGAATTCAAATGCACAAATAAAATAGCTGCAGCTAAACGAGCTTGTAAATCATACTTATTATGATCATGAAACCATTCTACAGATCCCCAATGAGAAATCTACAATCAAAAAGTAAAATAATAAAAAAGAAACAGATTATAAAATATTATATTACATTATGTTATAAATTTTTGAATATAAAAATTGATTCACATACTTGATAATTTTCCTCCAAACGTGATTGTTTTACAGCTTCTTTTATACTAATAACTCTTTCTGCTGTAGCTAGTGTAAGAATTACAGATTTGATTGCATCTACTCCATACATAAAACCTATGAATAAAACAATATAACAATATTCATAATATTTCTATACATTATTAAATTAATATATATAATTAAATTATTTACCATAAACTGCACTGTAATTATAAGACATTAAATGTCTTGTCAATATTATTTTAGTTTCTGAAGATATAGTAGGGGCTACTATACTTTGAGTTTTTATCATGTTTACTCTATAATTATCACAAAACCATTGTACTAATGGATCCCAATTTTCAGTTTGTAATTTATGTAATTCATCATTTTCCTAACAATATATTTATTATTTATTTAATAAATATCTTAGATTGTATATATAAATAAAATACATAATATACTTACATTTGAATGAAATAATAATGTATCCATTTCTAAAGAACTTACAATATAATTTACCATGTCTTCTTTTGTATGATTGTGAGGATTATCTATCACAGTATTACAAAGTGCTGTCTTTCAAATTGAATATACAAATATGTTAAATCATGTTTATTAAATTACATTTTATTTATATTTAATTTAAAAAGATAAGTTTACCAAATGCATATTGCTTTTATCAATAATTTGTTTCTGCATATCCCATTCAATTGCTATAGCTAAAGCCAAAGGTTTACTATCCACTTGAAATATTTTTCCTTGTGGTGTTTTGAGTTTTCTTTGATCAAGTGTAATTTCATACTTTCCACTGCTTGATAATATATTTGTTTTTCGATAAAATCTTTTAAGAGTAGCTAAAAAATGATTCATGTATTCTATAGAAATTAATTTTATTTTAAAAATATATTATTTTTTAATACTGAAATATAGAATTGTAGGTTAAAAATTATAAAAAAATAAAAACTTCATATTTTACCCATATTTCTCACAATATTAAAAGTTATAACAAATTTCTTGTATTTAAAATAATGCATTTTTATTATATATTAAAATGTCTTTGTGTCATAAATATTATTTGATCGCTTTCATACATTTAACAATCTATTTATAATATAATTATAATATTTAGCATCACAGTTACAGATATTTTATTATTAAATATATTTGATATATAAAATATATAAATACATTTTTTTTTAATTATTAATTTTATTAATAATTTAATAAATATATTAATCGAAAAAATTTTTTATTATTTTTTTGAATTATTTAAAATAAATTATAAAAATAAAATTATTTAGAGAAATATTTTATTTTATATATGCTATTTAATTTTAATTATACATTCATATTAATATTATAAAATATAATAATATAAAATCAAATTAAATTTATATAAAAATATATATGCCCTTTTAAAAATTCATTCAAATTAATACAAATAAATTAACAATATATATACTGAAGTATAATTAAATCTTATTTTTTGAATAATATATAAAAAAGAAAATAAAAGACATTTCAAAATTTAAAAAGATTTAGATAAGATATTTATATAAATGATAATATATTTCACAGAAGAACGAATTTTCAATATATTATATATAATATATATATAAATAACATTTTATTTGTACATATTAATATATATTATACTATATATATGTATAATATATAATATGTTATATATTATGTATTAACTATAGTAAACTATATTTTCTATATTTTATATATCCTATATATACTATATTATCATTTTATACTATTATATTATTCTGATTTTATATTTAGATATATGAAAATTTTTATATTATGAATATATCCGTTATTCTTGTTTCGTAATATAATATTTTTTTTTATCATGAACATATATACTACGATATAACTCGTTAATAAATTCATATTATCTTTATAAAATTACAATATATTTTAGTCGCCATAGAAAAACAAAGTATATAGATTATGTGGGTGGATTCCATGTGTGTTTATAGAGTGTAGATTATTATTCTAATTATAAAATTAAGAAAAGTATATAAAAATAATTTTTAACAATAGAAATTTATACGAATTTTAAAAAGTCATTTGTAACTTTTTATATTTATCAAATTATATATACAAAAGCGCTTAAAGTTAATTAAACATGAGATGTTATCAACTGATTTTAATCGTTTTAGACGTATGTTTAATATATAGCTTTAATTTAGAACCAAGAATACCTGTTATTAAAAAAGGATTAAATGGTTCTTATTTCGGTTATTCTGTAGCCGAACATCAAGAAATTTCTCACGATGGTATAGAAAAACCGAAAAGCTGGTATATATTAATATTTATAATTTCTTTTTATTACAATTAAAACTAACAATTAAAAAATATAATAACAATACATATATATGAATAGTATTATAATATTAATATTTCATTTATACAATTGTTACTTATTTTAATTTTAATTTATTCATTATCACTGTATGGTATAATAATATCATAAGCTACATAAATATAAAAATACATTTTAAAAGATTTATAATATATATATATATATATCTTATGTCAGGATTATTTTGATATATATTATAATATATTTTATTATATTATTAAAAAATTATATTAAAAATTTAAAAAATTATATGTTACAGGATGTTAATTGGAGCTCCTTTAGATGAAAACAGACAACCTAAAACTAATAAATCTGGTGCATTATGGCAATGTCCTATGACAACATATAAAACAGATTGCATTCAAGTGATTACAGATGGACGATTAAGTATGTTTTAATAAAAATTTTTTATTTTTAACAAAAATTTTGATATATTTTTAATTATAATTATATTTTATTAATTATAAATATAATTCTATGTTATATTAAAATATTTATATTATTTTTTATATTATATTTACTAACTTTATATTAATGTATATTAATATAAATAATAAATGTATATTAATGTTTTTTTTAATATAAATTAAAATTTAATATATATAATAACATATTTAATATATAATTGATTAGCATATAATTAATAAAAGGAATTTATTTTAAAGAATTGTTATTAATGAAACTAAATATATATATACATATATTCAATTTTTATGTTATAATATGTGTCATATTATGTTTACATATGATTTTAATGTAGTAATTGTGCATGTTATCTTTGATGTTATCATTATGTTATTCTGCTTTATTTTATGTTATTTTATATTATATGTATAATAAGATTATTTTTTTGTTAAATTATGTGTTGGTTAACGAGCAGCAGAAGGGAGTCTATATGACACAAGTAAGTCATTGAATGGTCTTATTTGAATGAGCAATCTTTTTATGAATTATTTGATTATGTGTGTATATTTATATTGATATGCTCACTTTTATATTAGCATGACATTTTGAATTATAATATAAAAATTATTGTCTTGCATTTTTGTACATGTATATATTAAAAGAATCTATAAATGTATATATAGATCTTAATATCTATATATATTACATATTATAAAAAAATATTTTTTATATAATATTAATGCATTATTAACAATTATTTTTTCAAATTTATAATCATATTCTCACTAACTATAGAATATTTTTATATATGCATATTAAAATATAAACATTATACATAATTTATGTATGATATAAAAAAATAAAATTGTTTTCTCATTTATAAATGGATATATTTCCTCTTGCTTTTTAATAATCATTCTGATCTATTCTTCATTTAGCATGAAATTTTATAAATAATGTTTTATATTATTTAGCTTTTATTTTTATTTTTTTATTTTTTCAAAAAATTAAAATATATTAATTTTATAATACATGCAAATATTTATCTGGACTATTTTTTTTATTCTTAAAATTATCATATAATTATATTTTTTTATATTTTATTATATTATTTTATATATATTTATTATATTTTAAATAATTAAAAATATAATAAATAATTAAAAAATTATTAATTTAGTTAATTAAAGACAAATATAATAAATATATTATAATTATAATATATATTATAAATATATTATATTATAATAATAAATAAATTTATATTTAACATTTTTGATCAAAAAATATTTATGTTATATGGTAAATACATTTGATTAAATAATATATAATCATGTAATCTTTTACCATTATTATTATAAATTGTTTAATAAAATATTTTCTAATTTTTAGATGTTGAATCTGATGACTTAATACCACCAGGTAATGACGAAATTAAAAATAACCAGTGGTTGGGAGTAACAGTACGTAGTCAAGGCATTGGTGGCAAAGTAATGGTACGAATTTTATCATACTTTATCTAATAATATTATATTATATAAAATTTTATTCAATATAATAAATTTCTAGGTTTGTGCTCATAGACATATTGTAAGAACAGCAGATTCTCAATGGGGTCAAGGACAATGTTATATATTGACACAAGATCTAAAATATCAAGATTTAAAAAAACCTTGTTCTGGAAAACCTACAAACAAGTAATTCATTTAATATAAATATTTCTGTTATTATATAGTAAAATTAATAAAAATTTATTTTGATGATATTATAGAGCACATGAACAGTTTGGATATTGTCAAGCAGGAACTAGTGGTGTACTTACTTCAGAGGATCGTGTTGTTATTGGTACTCCTGGTCCACATACTTGGAGAGGAACTTTATATCTTTTTACAATTTCAGATGATTTTTTAAATAGAGATAATACAGTTTATAATGCTCCAATGCAAGATTCTTCTCCTGTTAGTAAATATAGTTATTTAGGTAAATATTTTTTATATATGAAAATTTACATATAAATGTAAATATAAAATTACAATAATTTGATAATAAAATATTTAATAATTTCGTTAAAATACATAAAGGAATATATTAATTAATTCACAGGAATGTCTGTTACTGTGGGTAATTTCTTTGGTACTGGATTAGCTTATGCTGCTGGAGCCCCACGTTCAAACGGTACAGGTCAAGTTATTTTACTTACACGACGCGATAATAAGCCAGATATGGATGTTGCTTTTATATTGGATGGTGAACAATTTGCTTCAAGTTTTGGATACGAAATTACTTCTGCAGATGTTAATGGAGACAAGTATAATAATTTTATAATTTTGAAAAATATAATAAATATATTTATTTTAAATTTTTAAATTATTAATTATCTTTTCATTTCTTTACATTTAGAATTAGCGATCTTATTATAGCTGCCCCATTTTATTTTAATAAAGCAGAGGGAGGTGCAGTATATGTCTATACTACATTACAAAAAGCTTACAAAGAATATGAAAAGAGTAAATCTATTAAACTTGTTGGACGTGAAGAATCAAGGTTGTTTTTTTTTAAATTTATATATTTTTTTTAAATTTTATAAATAAATTATAATTATTTTCCATTTATAAATTAAAATTCTTTTATAAATTAAAATTTGTAAATATGCAATAATAAATTATAGATTTGGATTTGCTTTAACAAATTTGGGGGATTTAAATAAGGATGGATATGAAGATATTGCTATTGGAGCACCATATGAAAAAAAAGGAACAGTTTATATATATCTTGGTTCAAAAAATGGAATAATCACAGTACCATCACAGGTATTGTTATGTTATATAAAAAATATAAAAAATTATATAATATAAAATATATAAAATATAATATAAAAAATAAATATAATATATAATATATAAAAAATATGATATGATATAAAATAAAAAAATAAATTTATTATGTTTATATAATATTTTTTATGTTGTTATAATTTAACAATTTTTAAATTTAAATTTAGATTATTCATGCAGAAGATATGCCAGAACCATTACAAACATTTGGTTATTCATTAAGTGGTGGGATTGATATGGATCAAAATGGATATTCTGATTTATTAGTAGGAGCCTATGAAAATGATGCTGTAGCACTTCTTCGTTCGAAAAAAATAATTGATATTACTACTTATATTCGTTATTTAAAAAAAGATGGTACATTTCAAGAAAAAATAGAACCCATAGATCCTAATAAATTTGGATGTTTAGCAGATCCTTATTCAAACCATACATGGTAAATATAATTTAATAAATTTTTAATACAAATAAAATTTTCATCAATATTATATTTATAAAATTTTAATTATATTTTTGTAGTTTTTCATTTGAAGCTTGTTGCAAAACAGAATCTTTAGTAAAAGAAGAAGATATGCAAAATTTAAAATTAAATTATTATATTGAAGCAGAAACTTATACTGGAATTAAAAAATTTTCTAGAATTTGGTTTGGAGCTGGATATTCTCGACTACATTATGTAAATCGTACTGTCAATTTAGATAGAAAGTTTGAACATTGTCAAAAAGAAATTATTTACTTAAAGGTAATATTTTATAACAAATATTTTATAAATAATTAAACAATAAATCAAATAATTAATAATAATTAAATTAAAAAATTGTTTTATTTTTTTTTAAGGAAAATACACGTGATATTCAATCACCTATTAAATTTCGCTTAAATTATTCATTAATTCAAGAAGAACCAGTTATGCCATCTGAAGGAGAACCTTTACCTGATATAAAAAATTATCCTATATTAAATCAACAGGAAGCTGCTCGTGTATTTGAAGCAACCTTTCAAAAAGATTGTGGTAATAATGATATTTGCGAAAGTGATTTACAAGTAAAAGCTCGATTAAATTTATCAGGTATGATTTTAGTAAAAATCATAAATAATTAAAATAATCAAAAATATAAAGTTACGAATATTTAAATTTATTTTTATTATTTTTATTATATTAATTTTATTTTTATTTTAAATTTAAATATATTTTTAATTAGCTTCTTCTGTAAAACCAAATTTCTATGAACTTCTTTTGGGAGAAAAAGAAGAAGTTGTAGTGGATGTAAACATATCCAACATCGGGGAATCTGCATATGAAGCTCAATTATTCATTCTTCATTCACAAAGTTTAAATTATATTGCTAGTAAAAGTAATGATTCTGTAATTTGTAATTTATATAATACAAGTACAGTAAGTTGCTCTATCGGAAATCCTTTTAAAAAAGACAAACTAGTAAATATACAAGTAAGATTTGATCCTAAAGAATTAGAAGATAGTAAATCACAATTAGAATTTGTAATATTTGCGAATTCCACTTCAAAAGAAATAAAAGAAAAAGAACCTATAAGATTACAAGCAACAATATTGAAACAAGCAGAATTATCAATTAAAGGGTATATATAAATATTTTTTTAAATTCATAAAATAAATAAATAAAAAAATTCTATAAAACAAAATATTATAAAATTAATAATTTAATAATTTATTAACTGTAAACAAATTATTAAAATTATAGAAGCGCAAAAATTCAGTGGGCTGTATATGGTGGACCAATTATAGGTGAATCTGCTATTAAACATTTAAATGAAGTAGGACCTAAAGTATCACATGTGTATGAAGTATTTAATGAAGGTCCATGGAGAGTAAGTAGTTTAGAAGTTCGCATTTCATGGCCTTATGAAGTTGCAAATGATAAAGCACATGGTAAATGGCTTTTATATTTAGAAGAAATACCAATTGTTCAAGGTAAAATCTTATTTATATCAATATTATTTATATAACATTTTTATTTTAATTTACATTATAGATATATATTATATTTATTTTATAGCTTCAGGTGATGGTGAATGTATATTACCACCAGGACAGATAGTTAATCCTTTAAAATTACAAGACAGTATTAGTTATGATGATATAGATGTATTTCAATCTGCAATATCTACTTCACTTACATTACCACATAATCATACAATTCGTATGAGAAATAAGCGAGATACAGAAAAAGTTGTTAATACACGAACTATTATTGATAAGGATGGTCATAGACATCAAGTAGTTTCCATGGTAATTATTTTATATATTTTTTGAAATTTAAAATAAATTATTATGAACATGTATCAAAATTAAAATTAATAATTTTTTATAAATATAGAATTGTAAAGCAGGAACGGCAAAATGTTTTGATATTACATGCTTTATATACAATTTGCAAAGAAAACAAGAAGCAATTATAACTGTTAAAGCAAGGTAACATTTGATAGAAATATTATATTTTATTATATATAAATTTATATTTTATTATTATATTGTTTTATTAATTTTATTAATATTTTTATTTATAATAGACTATGGAATTCTACTCTTGTAGAAGATTATCCAAAAGTAGATAAAGTAAAAATTGGTTCTAATGCAAGAATAATTATTCCTCCAAATGTCATAATACAACAAGAAAATTTAAAAGATGATTATGCAATTGTAAGTATTTTAATATTATTGTATTTAATATATTATTGTTGTATACTATATTGTTTTATTTTTATTATATATATATATATATATATATATATATTATTTATTATATATATATATTATATATAATATTCATTAGTATTTTTAACTTATGATATATATATATATATATATATATATATATATATATATGGGCTTTTTATTTTAACTTATATTTTAATACATAGGCTGAGACAATTGTATATCCAGATATTCTTGATCATCAAGATGTCGAACCAGTACCAATATGGATAATTATAGTAGCTGTTGTAGCAGGTTTATTATTATTTATTTTACTTACTTTAGTTCTTCGAAAACTTGGATTCTTTAAAAGACGTCGACCTGATCCAACTTTATCAGGAAATCTTGAAAAACATAAAGATGATAATCCAGAAAGTGAAGCATTATTTAAACGCCAAATATTATAACAAAAATATTACATTTTTTTATGAGTTATTATTTACTTACGTTTAAAGTACTTATAACAACGAAAATCTATAAAAAATTTATTCTTCAAAAATGAAGAAAATAGATAGAATAAAGTTTGAATATTTGATAACTTATAATGTGATATATTGACTTATTTATATTTGCATTTCTTTTACAAATTTTATTGATTTTATATATACTTATCTATTTAATAATTACATTAGTATATTTATAGTTATAATTTCCAATATAACTATTATAAATATATAATAATGATATATAATAATGAGCTATTGATTTTTTTATTATATAATAATTTTGCGAATTATAAACTCTATATTCTCAAATATCTTTATAAATTATATTTATCTATATATTATATATTATCTATATATTCTTATAAAAAATTACAAAAATTATTCAAACTATTAAAATCTTTAAAAAATTAAAAGATATAAAAATTATTTTTTATGACAATAATATTATTGAATTTATACATTCATACAAGCGCACAATTTGAATCATATAAAAATTTAATATTTAATTATACGGAATATTTAATATTGTACAACTGAATTTTTAATTTCATACAATTTTTGAATCCATATAATAGAATATTTATTACAAAATAATATTTTATAAAAGTTCAGATTCATATTTTATAAAAAAATGCATTTATTTAATATTAAATATTTCTCTAAGTTATATATAAGTTTTTTTATATATTTAAGTGTTTTAAATTAAAACTTACAATTTAAAATGTATTTCATATTAAAAAAATGTTATATAGTTCCTTTTTTATTAAAAAGTTAGAAATCGTAGAAAGATTTCATAATTAATGCAAACTTGCCATCAATTTTTTAACATAGAACAAATGTAAGTCATAAAATATAAATTTATTTAATTATAAAATGTAAAGCAAATAAAAAAATAAAGTCTTAAATTGTTTTTTCACTATGATTTAAAATTTAAATATATGTAAGCATTATAGTTTTTTTAGTTACTTATTTTATTGTTTTATATTTCATTTTATTATTAAATTGATATGAATTAAATTGATATTTATATTGTATTAAAATTAGAAATAAAATGCTTAATATCTTTTTTAATAAACAAATTTTTATATTTTTCTCTTATAATAGTGAAAATTTTTTTTTATAATATTATACAAAATATTCATCATAATCTTAATCATTAAATTTTTTTTTTATCATTTTTTTATCATATACATATTATTTATACATATAATTTATATTATATGTATACTATATGTTATTATATATAACAAAATATTATTATCTTATTATACATAACATACAACATATTAAGATATATATTATTAATTCTTAATATAATTAGAAATATTTAAAAATTATTGACTAAGTGTACATTTTCATGTTATAGCGCATTCTTTAAAGTATTTATATATTTTTATGCATTAATAAATTCAATGAACTACATTATATTAAAATGATTATGATCATGATAATGAAATAAAATAAAGAAATATACTTAAATTTAATTGCTAATCCAAAAAATACTATTAGAAATTTATTATATTTAATCAATATTTCAGACTTTATTATAATTTTTATATCATTATAATAAAGTAATGATTATAATAATGATTCATTATTTATATCTTTATATTAAATTTTTTATTACGTAATAATTTCTGCAATAAAATAATTAGATATAATTCGTAAATTAATATATTAATATAAAAAAAATATATTTTTGTTTTATAAATATCATTTAATATAAAATACTTACAATCAACTTTATAAACCAAATTTTTTACAACAAGGAATATGATTCTAAAAACATATAAATTAAATATTTACATTACAAATCAATAAAAAATATTTTTAAAATAATATTTAATATTTTGTAAAATAATAATAATTATTATTATTTTTAATTATATTTCACATTATATTTCATTATTTCATTAAAAATATATTATTAAATATTAATGTATATGATAATCAATATTTAATGTCAATTTACTATAGTATATACTCAAATAAGAACAATCTGCCATCATGAATCTATAAATTTTATACAAAATTAATTTTCTAAGAATGATACATATAAATATAATATTATTAATATATGTTAATATTAATTAAATGATATTTATTAAATTATACTTACTTATATAATAATATTGTAAGTGGGACTGTACTTGCATGCCATAAAGAGTGAGCATCAAAAATCCAAAAAATGGGTGCAAAATCTGCTATTTCTAATATAGTAACAAAAACTGTTAATATATTGAACCAACCAATCAAATATATATAAGATAATTTTTTTTGATTACGATGCCACCATGTCATTGTTATAACAAATGTTAAAAATCCTGTAATATATTTAATAATTTAATTAAAAAAGTTTATTAATAAAATAAAAAATAAATATTTTATTAATTACCTATAACTATATTAAATTTCATGTTATAGTCATAATTAATATAACCAGACCATAAATGAGATAAATGTGAATATAAAGTACTAAGATATCCACATGTAATCACAGCAAAAAACTTATTATTTTTATAAGTTATCCTAAAATGTTCACAATAATAAATATTTCTTAAATTTTTTTATTAATATTATATTCTAATTAGCATACCTTAATAACATACAATATAATAATGTAAGAACCATAATAAAAGCAGAGGAATAATCCATTACTTCTGTAAATGGAATGTCTCTTGCATGAAAAATAAATGACCAAAACCAAGCATGCATGCATACCTATATATAATTAAATTTTTTATATTTATATAAAAGACAATATTTATAAAATATTAGAAATTTATTTAATCATAATAAAATCATATTTTTATATATAATAATTATATATTTACCAGACTGAAATAAGTCCATATATAAAACATAGGATAAGTTGATCCATATTTTTTTTTAAATTTCCAATACATAGTAATATGAGCATAAAAATTTAATATAGAAAATATAACAGAAGCAGGTTCTTGACAACCAAAAAGACGAATAAATGGCCACTAAAATAAAAAATTTGAATCATTATTTGTAATAATTAGCAAGTTCATAAGTAATTATTATTGTCTTTTCTTTCAAAACATTTTGATCAAACAAAATTAACAATTTTTTCAGAAATTGGAATATAATTATAATATAATTGACTATTATAATAATTCTAATTATTCTAATTTATTCTAATTAATTAACAAAAATCTTGCATTAATAGAAATAATCATCTATACATTAATTTGAATATTGTACATTAATTCAAAATAAATGATTTCTTTCATTGAAATAAATGTTTTTCCTTTATTAAAAAAAAATTGTTTTCAAAATACAATAGTATATAAAAGCTAAAATGATCATTTAAACATAAACAGAGTAATAGAATAAAAAACTTTATTAGTTTTAAACTTTATTTATTAGTCTTTCAACCATATCATGTCAAAATTATCATATTATGTTAAATTATTTGCAAATATTTATTTTGAATCATTTTTCATTGTTTTTTTTATTATATTATAAAATAAAAGTATAATTTTTTATTAAAAATAATAATAATAAAAAGAAGAAATAATCTTTAAGAAATTTTGAAAAATTTTAAAGAAAGAAAGAATTTTTGTTTTACACTATTATATCTTATGAAAAATTAAAAAAAGAAATGTCTATTTTTTTTGTTTTTTTATTATCATTTTTATTATTATTTAATCTCTTATCAAATTAGCAATAGATATTCAATATACCTTTCCATGAAATTGAGGAATTTTTAAACCATGAGATATAAAATAATCAACTGTCTTCCAAGTGCATTTATAACTACAATCTTCTGTACAAGACCAAAATAATAATCTTAATGATAAAGAAGGTAATTCTTTAAATTTTTTATCTGTAAAATAATAAGTTAATAATTAATAAATATTATATAATTACATATAATAAACTATAAGTTGTTAAAAATTTTTTTTTATTATTTTAATTATAGAATTAAAAAAATATAAGTTTATATAATAATTTTATTAGAACAAACATTTTTTAATTTATTATAATCTAGATATATTATATACATACCTCTATCACAATTACTATCAAGACATTTTTCAAAACATAAATTGTAAAATTGAGACTTATCACCTATGGAACCTTCTATATTTGTTATTATAAGCATTTGAAATGCTAAAACTAAAAACCATTTTAATTCCAACATGTTTTATATTTATCTCCACTATTTCTAGTGTAATTTATATATTTTCTTTAACATATATTGTTAACATATATTGTTAAGAAACCTTAATGACGAAGCAGAAATCCAATATTTATCCAATATATCCAATCTTAAACGAATTAATATCAGTTACAATAAGTAACAAAATATATGTATATTTCACTTTTAATTATAATTTAATTATAAGATATTAATTTTTAATTAAAAATAAAATATAAAATAAATACATAAAAAATTTGTTTAATTTTTTTTATTAGTTTATATTAAATTGAAGCAGGAAAAAGTGATATAAAATAATTATTTTTTTCATTTTATGTTAATGAATAAGAATTATAAGTATTCATTTTAAAATTTGTATATATATACAGATATCCTAAAAATATGAAAACACTAATTACTAAAGTTTCTTGAAATAATTTCAAGCAACATTTTTTTTTGTAAAAATTTTCATTACATTTTATTAATAAGTTATTAAAAAAATATTATAATGTCAATTACGAAGCACATAAATTACTCAACTTTCGATAATAGCGTTGAGTATGTCTTTGACTAAGCACGAACAAATTCAAGCAACATGAATTAAAAAAATTTGATGGAAATAACAATTAATTAGAATAAATAATTTATTCATTGTTCTTGAATTTTTTCTATAAAAAAATATTTGTTATGTTTAAGATTTTCTTTATTACATATAGCTTGAATTTGTTCATATTCAATCAGCAGCATATATTTATATATGCATTATATTTCAATGCTATTGTCGTGACTTAATTGGTTTACTTGATTACTTTACTGCTCTGTGATTGGCTAGTATTTTCTAATTATTCATTAAAGAAGTCATAATGAAAGTTTTTGTAAAAGAAAATGTTATTTGAAATTACTTCAAGAATTTCCATTTAATCAATATCCCATACTTTTACGACATTCTCTCTCTTTATATATATATGTATATGTGTATATATACATATTATTTTAGTTAATATTCTATTTATTTTTTTTTTCATCATATGTTCTTACGATTTATTTAGATAATACAAAATATAAAATAGAGTAAATGATATGTCATCAATGAATATATTTTTTCAAATATGATAGATTTATGTATAAACAATTTTGAATTAAACACGTTGAAATGTATACACTTTTACATGGATTATACAAGTATCTTGTACAAAAAGATGAATATTTTATATTAATATTAGGACTTGATAATGCAGGAAAAACAGTAAGATATCAAAAAAGCTATTAAAATAATTGTGGTTAAGTATAATATATATAATAATAAAATATATCATGTATTCTAAATGGTTTTTATGACATAGACTTATTTAGAAGCGGCGAAAACCAAATTTACAAAGAATTATAAAGGAATGAATCCCAGCAAAATTACAACAACTGTTGGTTTAAACATTGGAAAAATTGACATAGCTGGTGTTCGTTTCAATTTTTGGGATCTTGGTGGACAAGAAGAACTAAGATCACTCTGGGATAAAGTAAGTAATAAATATTTAATATATTATTAAACTTGTTTTTTTATTAAACAATTATTTTATATTTATAGTACTATGCAGAATCACATGCTGTGATTTATATAGTTGATTCATCAGATCGTGAAAAAATACCTGAATCTAAAGAAACTTTTGGTAAAGTATAAAAGAAATATATGTATTATATATTATATATATTATACTTTATTAAACAAATATTTATATTCAATTATAGATAGAGTTATATCATCAGAACATTTAATAGGTGTGCCACTTTTAGTCCTAGCAAATAAACAGGATGTGCCTGATTGTATGGGTGTTAGAGAAGTAAAACCAATTTTTAATCAAAATGCACACTTAATAGGACGAAGAGATTGCATGGTAATGCCTGTTTCTGCTTTGAATGGGTATGTCAGTTTTAAATTTTATTTTATTTCAAACTTAAATAAATTATATTATAAATATATTCATATATTTATATAATTTTTTAAGTTACATATAATTATCTTAAATATTTAGTGTAAAAAACATAAATTAATGAATAAATAAAATATAAATTACAAAGATTTTATATATGAAATTATTTATGATTTTAATGTAAATATTGAAAAAGAATAATTATTTTAAATTAAATTTAACAAATTTTATTTAAAATAAATAAAATAATACTTCATAACATGATATCATGCCAATTTTTTATTTAATAATAAATTATATATTTTTATTAATAATTATTTATTACTAAATAGTTATTATATTGGTAAAATAAACATGTTGTGAAGTTTAAAAATTATTTAAGACAATTATATTATATAAATATAATATCAAAGGGATGGCATAGATGAAGGAATTCACTGGCTTGTGGATTGTGTGAAGAGAAACAACGATGTTCGTCCCCCTCGTAATCAGAATGACAATTGTCTATCTTAATAATACATTCATATTTTGTTTTATAATATAGTTTAATCAATGAACAGTATTTTATTGTAAAAATTGTATACACTTACATTAAAAAGTACATTTTTACCAATAAACTTTATTTCCTGTATTAATTGAATTATTTATTCTTATTTGTTATGATAATAAAATATTAATATTTTTGTTTGTTTTTTAAACATTAAGTTTTCTTATTTTTTTTGTCTTATTATATTTATTTATTTTTATCTTATTTATTATTTATTATAATAGTTAATATTATATATAATTAATATTAGTAATTTTTACATTTAATTAATTAAGCAATATTAAATATCTTACTCTTAATTTAATATAATTAATGATTTTTCCAATTGCCTTGTTATTGTAAGTGATTTGTATTACTGATATCAAAGTAGCTAAGATAAGAGATAATGCTAGCACCTTACCTCCTCTTCTGTTATGCTGGTGATAAATAGTCTACAAAACTGGTAGTTCTGTTATATGTTATAAAATAATTATATTATAATTTTTCTGTTAAATTTTTAATGCATCATGTGGCCATATTATGAATCTGAAGATTGGAGTGTTTTACCACCAGAATTGAATAGACGGTATTAATTGCATTATTTTTATTTTTAATAAAAATTATTTTTATATATATTTATTTATATAAAATTTTGGTTACATACATATTTTTATATATATATACATATGTGCAATTTTATTTAATTATATTTATATTTATTAACTTTATATTTTTAATAAATATTTTATTAATAACATTAATCAATAATAAATATATATAGTTTAAATTAGATTAAAAATAGATTAAAAATGATTTTGTGAAAAATATTCGAAAATTATATTTTGTTTACATACATATTTTGTTTCTTTTGCAATAATTAAGTATAAATATTTATTTTTTATTATATCATTTAATTTAATATAATGAATAAATAGATTACAAATGTATTTTTATATAAAATACTAAATATACTAATATATTATAAATATATATTACGACTTATTTATTTTTAATATAAATTGTGCAATGACGCTCAGATTATATATTAATGTTTCATAATAAATTCTTAAATTATTATATTATATTCTATTATATTCTATTTTTGACATGAAAATTTGCATCACTAAAATTTCAATAACGATTATCTTATCAGAATAAAGAAAAAATGGATCATAAAATTTCAATTTAAGATGGAATACAAATTTCGCGCTTTAAAAATGAACATCATTCTAATTCACTACGTTGAGCAAAAATATAAATATGAGGTATGCAATTAAGGCTACAAACAAGTGAAACAATTTGAATTTCGAGAAAGAATGATCAATATATCTGTTCACTGATGTTTCAATTGTGAAACATGTATAACACAGAAAATGGTTACGATAATATTAAACGAAAAGTTCCAATATTATCAGGAACAACGTCAATGAAAATGGGTAGCCATTTTGATTTTTGGTGCGCGAATATCGTGGACCATCGTGAAAAGTGTTTGTCGTATGATAGACTAAACGACTGTGGACGTTTAACTATGTCCATAGTTTTTTTCGCAATTGATTAACCCTTTACAGTGAATCAAAGTCTCGTACGGTACGTATTGTAAACGGTAAAAAGTCAAGTTGGAAGAAAATATGCGGAATACAATATATATATAAACCGATACAGGCCAATATACCAGGTGCAGAATAGACTATGCAAAAGTGAGTGAGGGCGCACAATTCGCGCCCTAAGAGGCGAGGCATTTCTCGCCGTATTTGTCATACGACTTGTGTAAAAGGTGGGCGATACGACGACAATACATTTGACGCGGCTTCGTGCCGTTTCATACGTGTGTTGTAAACGTTAGATTTCCGGACTCGAGTTTCCTGAAAACGACGTCCTTGACTGGTACTGTTTGACAGCTAGAAAACTAACCCTTGGTTCGATGCCCTTCAGTGCGAACGATCTTTTATATAACCGGTTTACACATTTTACAATATGCTGCCGACTTGTACGAGCGTGCGACCGCGACGCGTTTTTATAGCACGTGAATTTGTGGTCGAATGACATTCAAAAACTAGGTAATATCCATTGCATGCATTGCACTCTTGATCGACTACTTAGATTTCGTCAGCGAAACCGGTTATTTTGTATTTATTGTATGTCTTATAACGCATTAAAAATAAAATATTAAGTTTATGTTCTCTATTCAATAAATAAACTATAATTATGTTTGTATTTTCTATACAAAATATTAAAGTACTTGTTATTTTCATAGAATTTTTATACTAAACTTATATTTATTTACTATCTGTTTGTAAATGTAATTTTGAAATTTATTTTTTATTATTTATAATTTATCATAATTATTTTTATTTATAAATTTAAATTGATAATGGATTATAATTAATATTACATATATTTCTTCTTTATATTATATGCAATATATGAAGATAATGTAAGGTATGTTTTATTTCATTGTAATTTTAATGTTATTTTTTATTTTGTTTGATTTAAATAATTAAATATTTTTTAAGAAAAGTAATAAAGAACATGAACTTATTTTTATTTATAATATAATATTTATAGCTGTTTCAAGTTTTTGCAATATATAATATTCTACATTAATAATATTTTATATTTATATGACCTTTTCCTAATAGGAAGAAAACAGTGTGTGTTCATTTGTATTACTGAAGCTCATCATATATATTTGAAAACATCATTGAGAACCATGAATGCTTCAGAACACGGGTAATATATTTTTTAACATATCTAATAAATATTTTTAGTAAATACTTAATTAATAATTAATTAATATTGATAATAATATTTTTCTGTAATGAAAAATATCAAGAAATTAATTATTGTAAATTTTTTTATCCTATCTAATATTATATTAATTGTCATTAATTTTAATAAAATTATTTTATAAAAAACAATTTGTTATTGCAATGATAATAATTGTATTATTTCAATAATACGATTTTTAATATTGCTTGTAAAAACATTGTTTTTTTGAAGTAGCGAACAATTGAAATCATATTATGAGTGTCATTGCACAACAAAAAAATGGTATGTAAATGGTTTGTGTGTGTAAATAGCATGGGTGTGTACATTACAGGTTTAACCCAGCCTTTAACATGGCCTCTATAAAACAAGCATTTAATGAAGCAGTAGAAAGAGGTAAATATAATATTTATTTATTTATCATTAAATATTCATTTAAAAAAAATATCATGGAAAAATACATATAATATCTTAAAATTTATAATAAATATTATAATAACATATAATATAAAATATATATAATAATATAGAATTTTAATATATAAAAAAAATTTAAAAAAAATATAAAATCTCATATTATATGTATATGTATATGCTTAAAATAATAATTAGATATAATAATTAATTAATTCATCTATCTTCAATTTATTATTTTTAACAATAAATATATTAATGAATTATAATATAATAATGAATTAATAAATAATACTTAAATATTTGTTCATCTATTTTGAAAAAAAAAATATAAACATAATATAAAAATAAAGTGTATATAATCAAAAGAATATAAAACTTGAATTCTATATTATTTTTTATATTTTCTATAAAAAAATATGATAATTATTATGATCATTTTTTTTCATAGCTTGAAAATTTAACTCATTAAATTCTACTAACACTAAACTTGATAACATATGCATAATTTAAAAGTCTCAACAGTTAGAATGCCTGCACCAACAAGATTGAGAGATCTTATCAGACAAATAAGAGCTGCTAGAACTGCAGCAGAAGAAAGGACAGTTGTTAACAAAGAATGTGCTTATATTCGTTCTACATTTAGAGAAGAGGATAGTGTATGGAGATGTCGGAACATTGCAAAACTTTTATATATACATATGCTTGGGTTTGTATTAAATTTTATTTCTACATTTAATAATATATTTAAAAATATATTTATTATTATTTATTAAATATATATATTATTTATTAAATATATATTATATTATTTATATTTATTATATTTTAAAAAAATGTTTTTTTATAAGAAGTATAATTTTAAATAACTTTATAGATATCCTGCTCATTTTGGCCAATTAGAATGTCTAAAACTTATTGCATCTCCAAGGTTCACAGATAAAAGAATTGGTTACTTAGGTGCAATGTTACTATTAGATGAACGACAGGATGTTCATCTTTTAATTACAAATTGTTTAAAAAAGTAATATTCATATAAAATTATTATTAAATTTCTTTAAAGTATATATAATTACTTTGGAACTTTTTCTTATAGTGATTTAAATAGTTCCACACAATTTGTTATTGGTTTGGCATTATGTACTTTGGGTGCAATTGCATCACCAGAAATGGCAAGAGATTTGGCATCTGAAGTTGAGAGGCTAATGAAATCAGCAAATGCATATATTCGGAAGAAAGCAGCACTTTGTGCATTTAGAATTATTAAACGTGTACCAGAATTGATGGAAATGTTTTTACCTGCTACTCGTAGTTTAATTACAGAAAAAAATCATGGTGTATTAATTACAGGTGTTACGCTTATTACAGAAATGTGTGAAAACAGTGTTGATACCTTAAATCACTTTAAAAAGGTAAGTTACATGTTTTAATAAGAATAAGAATATTATAAAAGGTAGTAAACTATTTAGATAACTAGTTTTAACTAATATTATAAACATTTTGTCATTGCATCAAAGAAAACTAAATAGCAATAATAGAAAATAATAGTATTTATTTTTTAGTGTAATTTAAATTTTTTTAATTGTATATAATATAATTTATATCTTTATATATATATATATAAATATATATATATATATAATCTTTATATATATATATATATATATATATCTACACATATGTATATAGACACATATATTTAATAACTACAAGCTAGATCGTGGTAGTATTAATAGTTAATCAAAGTTATTGAATTCGTAATGTTAATCAAATTTTTTCAATGTAGGCAAATTAAAATAATTAAAAAAAAAATTATGGAAAATTAATTCATAATAATAATATAAAATTAATAAAACAAATAAAAAAATGAATAAAACAAAATATTATATATTTAATATTAATAAAATCCAAATATTTTATGTATATTAAATATATGATTAATAAATATATTTAAATAATTAATAATTTTAAATAAGTGTAATTTTTTAATATACTGTTTGTTCATAATTATATTCATAATATAAGTATGGTTTTATCTTTCTCAGGAATGCGGCCATCGAGAGGTAAAAAGCATACGAGAACATTTTCCATATTTTTTGCATGCTATTTTATATTTTTTATGCTTATTGTAAATTCCATTCTTATATTTTAGCTTATCATTTTATTGCAAATATTTCATTATTTATATTAACTATTTCTTTAATAGATAGATAATAGATATGAAATATAAAAATATGCATGTATTTGAGATTATAATATTATTATAATATTTTCTTATCTATTTTTATATGTTTCTCATTATTATTTTAATACAATGAATAAATCTAATATTAATTAAGTTTCTAAAAATAAAATTTAAATATCATTTTTTTAAAATTAATATTGAATAGTCACAATGATTTAGCTGTTAAAATAATACATTAATAATATGTTTTATATTTTTTGATGCTTAATTTTTTTCTTATATTACATTACAGTATTGTGAGCAAATAAAATATAAAATATATTTTTATATAGAACAATTTTATTAAATATTTTTTTAATTATATTATAAATATAAAAATATATTTGTATATATAAATAATATATTTATATTATTTCAATAATATACTTCATATTTACATAGTAGCATTTATTTGTTTTTTAAATATCAATATATCTTTATTTTTATATTTTATTAAATAACTTGTATTTAACAAGTTGCATTTTATTTGAAAAATTTTAACGAAAATAATAAATATCACTTTATTACGGTTATTTATTATTATATGTTTATAAATTGTTATGCTAAACTTTCTTTATCTAAAATTATATTAATAAAAATATATAAATATTATTTAATAAAAATAAAATTATTATTTCAGATTGTGCCAAATCTTGTGCGGATTTTAAAGAATTTGATACTAGCAGGATATTCTCCAGAACATGATGTATCTGGAGTATCTGATCCTTTTCTTCAAGTAAAGATATTACGTCTACTTCGAATCTTAGGGCGTAACGATATTGATGCATCTGAAGCAATGAATGATATACTTGCACAAGTTGCAACCAATACAGAAACTAGTAAAAATGTTGGAAATACAATTCTATATGAAACTGTATTATCCATTATGGATATAAAGTCTGAAAGTGGACTCAGAGTATTAGCAGTGAATATATTAGGTCGATTTTTATTAAATAATGATAAAAATATCCGATATGTTGCTTTGAATACATTATTAAAAACAGTTTATGTAGATACAAGTGCAGTACAGAGACATCGTTCAACAATTTTGGTAATGTTATATTATTTTATAATTTCACATTTTTATCATATTAAATTAAATTTATTTTCATTTTTTATTTTTTAGGAATGTCTAAAAGATCCTGATGTATCAATTAGAAAACGAGCAATGGAGCTTAGTTTTGCACTTGTAAATTCAAACAATATTAGAAATATGATGAAGGAATTATTACTTTTCTTGGAACGTGCTGATCCAGAATTTAAAGCTCAATGTAGTAGTAATATAGTAATGTCTGCAGAAAGATTTGCTCCAAATAAACGTTGGCATCTTGAAACACTATTCAAAGTTCTTGTTGCTGTAAGAAATTTATTTCATAATTATATTTAATTATATTTTTAATCTTTGATATTATAATTTTCTTGTTTTTTTAGGCTGGTAATTATGTTAGAGATGATGTGGTAGCATGCACTATTCAATTAATTTCAGAAACACAATCACAACAATGTTATGCTGTTAGTGCATTATGGAGAGCATTAGAAAAAGATACATCTGATAAACAACCTTTGGCTCAAGTAGCAACATGGTGTATTGGTGAATATGGTGATTTATTATTATATGGGCCACCATTAGAAGATATAGACGCTCCTGTTAATGTATGTTCATTTATTAAACATGTGTTCATTTATTCTGACTTTACAATATTATATTATAATATATAATAATATATTTATAATATATAATTTCTTTTTTTCTATTATTATTTTTTAGTTAACAGAAGATGAAGTTATTGATGTTTATCAAAGGTTATTATGGAATCCACAAAACACAGTTGTTACAAAACAATATACTTTATTGTCTCTTACAAAACTTAGCACAAGATTCCAGAAAGGCAATGAGTAAGTATTATTAAAATAATTAATTAGGATTATTTATGATATTATTTTTATATTTAGATTTTTTTTTTCGTGTAGTTGCTTGTATTTTTTTATTTATATTTCAGAAAAATTCGTCAAATAATTGATACATTTGGAAGTAATTTACATATAGAATTACAACAACGAGGTATTGAATTTTCACAATTATTCAGAAAATACGATCATTTACGACCTGCATTACTTGAAAGAATGCCTCCTATGGAAACTGCAAGACCACAAGCTAATGGAATTATTGGTATGGTAAATGGTGAACCAGAACTAGAAGAAGAAAAATCTTCAGTCTTAGAAGCAAGTAGTCCATCATCCGATTCAGTAAGTTTATATTAAACATTTTATAATAATACTTTAATTGAATTTAAATTAAATAACTTGTAATAAAATATAATTTATTATTATCAATTTTCTTAACATAATTTATATTATTTATTAATTAATATAATTAATAAAAAGTTATTAACATTTTTTATGTATTACTAATAATCAATGTCATATTTTTACAATAAAGTTTAATATTTTTTTATATTTTAGAGTGCCCTTCTAGATTTGCTTGGAACTACTGACTTAGGAATGACACCTTCAGTATCAAATAAAAATACATCTGCTAGTTCAACAACTATAGTAAACAATAATGATCTCTTGGACCTTCTTGGTAGTTTGGATTTAAATGTACCCACATCTACATCTACACTGCCACAGACACAAACGTCATCGCAAATATTTAATCCCACTAATACAAGCAATTTTTTAGTAGATGGTTTGCTTAATTCATCATCAGTTCAAAATGGTTTGTTTAATATAATAAATTATTTATTTCATACTATTTATATTATAATGTAAACATGTAAACATTTTATTTTATTTTGAAACTTAGATACTCTTACTATGATTGTATTGGATAAAGCAGGACTTAAAATAATCTTTAGATTAGAAAGATCTCCAGATATTGCTGATTTATTAATTATTAATATGTCAGCTCAAAATTCTGGAAGTGCAATATTAACGGATTTTTTATTTCAAGCAGCAGTTCCTAAGGTAACAATCACTATTTGTATTATCTCTATCTAAGAAAATGTCACTTTTTATATTTTATTATTTAGACATTCCAACTACAAATGTTATCACCATCAAGCACAGTCATTCCTCCCTCTGGACAAGTTACTCAAGTATTAAAAGTTACAAATATCAACAAAGTATGTTTTTGTAACAATATTACATAAAAAATAATTTTATAAATGTTTTTTTTTAATTATTTTTGTATTTTTCTAATACAGGTACCTTTAAGAATGAGATTACGTATATCGTATACTGGACCAACAGGACCAGTTTTGGAACAAACAGAAGTGAATAATTTTCCTTCATTAATATCACAGTGACAAGATATATTAAAGAAGACAATTGTACATATACCTGTCTAAATAAGTAATTGAATCTTAAATGGACTGAATTTCATCTTTTCATTGGATAAAACAAAAATATATTGGTAAAAGGATATGTTTGACAAAAACTGATTGATTAATCTAATAATTTATTGGACATGAATTTGATAAAAATCAAATTATTATGAATTTAATTTTTTTTCTTTAATATGAATCTGTAAGTTTTTCATCTGCTCACAAGCTATATTTTATGTTTGTAGGAAATTTAAATATATATGTAGCTTTTTATAAGTATAATTTTTGTAAATAAGTTTATGTAAAAATTGTTTTAATTTAATTTCATATTGGATATAATGATAAATAAAATTTCTTTTAAATAATTGAAAATTTATATAATAAATAACAATTTTTAGTACTCTTTAAACAAATATTGTTAATAAAATAAATAGTTCTCTATATTATAAAATAAATAAATAGATTTGTAATTGATTAAAAAAGATGCTTAGTGAGCAGATGGTATGATGTATATTCATTTTGAAATTTTTAAAAATTAGTAAAATTTATCATTACATTGAAATAATTAAATTTCAACAGGGAAAGAAAGGAATGTAAAATTTCTCTTGTACTATGCTGCATGTATTGTGAAATGTGTAAATATTTTTTCTAATTAAATATTAGACAGATAAAACAATATTACATGCAACACTGTTATTTGATTTGTTGAATTTATGATCGTATAGCTTCTGATTTAGTATATAATTTTTCATATAGGATAATTCAAACAAAGAACATACATAACAAAAATTATTAAAATTAATCAACAATGCAGATAAAAGATGTTTGTCATTAAAAATATTGCTGCCCAATTATCAACGACAAACACACAAATCTCGTTATAATAATTGATCTTTTCTACTATATTTATAAATAATAAATGGATGCAATTGCCTTGTAAATAATTAAATAATTGCAGTGAGAATAGAATAGAAATAATTAAATTCTTATTATGAAGAATGTAAAATGAGATTCTTTATTACATACATTATCATGTCAATAATTAGTAGAGAAGCATTGCTTCTTTCACGAAAAATTTTTTAGATAAAAAAGGAATTACACATAAATACATATACATGTAGCGGGTACGTTTGCTATATCCCATATTTACAATGTTATGGGTGATGTTTATACTGTTTTGAATGTATTTGGAGTATATGACATTATTGGAGGGCTGAATTCTGGTTGTCAATTTATTTTTTAAATATATATTTACTTACGAAATTATTTAAAATTATCAATTTTTTTTTATACAGAAATTCGTATGAAAGAAGAATTTTCTCTAAATATGAATTCAAATCACAATTTATTTGAAAATCGAATATTAAAAATTATATCATCCGAAAATTATTACAAGAATTTTATAATGTAATATATATAAGTTTTTGTACTGTGAAAAAATATATTTCACTAAAAAATATTTATTTATATTAAAAATTATTATTAAAAAACATTATGCATAAAAATCTAAAACAAAATTATGACTTATATGCTATATTTTGTTTCGTAACATATTATTTTAAGAATATATAAATTTATATATTTCTAACAAAAAATTTAAGAAAAATTATGATGTAAAGAAATATTTTTACATTCCTTTTTATTATAAAATTTATTTAAATATATAAAAAAAAATGTAAGAAAATGTTTTAATTTTTTAAAAAGTTAAAAATTTAAATTTTTATTAATTTAATGAATTTGAAAATTGTATGAATGAATTGAAAATTTTGAATTAATCTTTGAAACTAAAATTCATATCTTTTTATACATGTTATTTCTTCCTATATGAAGCAAATATTTAACAATGAATGTGCGTTTAAATTGTGCGAAACGATACACAATAAATTGTGTAAAAAGTAGCAATAGCATCTTTACTTGCAAATATTTATCTTTTTCAAGATTTTATGTAAATGAAATTACAAGACAGTTGTACTTAATTGTATTTAATTTATCTTATTGTAATAGAATTATATGAATATATAGATTTTAAGCGCGATTAATTCTAGTATTATAAATAATCTAATATTTTGAAAGATTAAGTTGATAAATTCTTTTACTATTTTTTTTCCTAAATTTTTTTTAAAGCATAATTATCAGAACATATTAGTAAATATATTATCAGTATAACTGTATGCATTTTAGCTCCGTCCCTTATATGTTGTGCGCTACGAATGCGATGTATAATTCTAGAACAGGTGGGTGTGTTTCTGAGTGGCCTTGTCTTAAAGTCTATGACACAGTCAGCCCTTCAGTGGGATGTACTCTGCCTACTTGTTCTCAATATTATATTAGTTTTATAAATATAAATATATATAAATCAACTGTGAGGATATTGAATAATGATAAAGATTCTGTATATATACTTTCTAGAGATTCAAGGTGTGAAAATAAAATGTATTTTTATTCCATTATTCTTTGAAAATATTGTATTAATGCTTATGCATTTCTCTTATTTATTTTTAGATTTTAAATCTTAAAATTTTATAGTTTTTTAATAATCATTTTATGCAATAATAATTTCAATATAGATATTAAGAAAAAATATTATATACACATATATTATAATAAAAAGATAGATTTATTTTTTTTTTATTATAATTTAATTAAAAGTGTTATATTATAAATACATTTTACGTAATAATTTTAAATTATTATGATCAATCTTATTATTATAATTAATTTTAATTATTATGCTTCATATATAATTTATTGTTGTTGAGATTCAATAGGATTACACCCAACTTGATTGAATAATCTATCTTTGATTATTTGTGCCATTAATCCATGAATAATTTCAATAGTAGTTTTACAACTATCTCTTGTTGCTTTCATTAATTTTTCTACAGTGCTGCGATCATGGGGATCTGTTCCACCTAAAATAAATCCTCTTCCAAGTGCAACTTCTGATTGTTCAAGTTTATCTGATAAATCAAATATTTGTCCAGTAGTATAATCTGCATTTGTTAAAAGACTAGAAGAACTTAATGTATTCACCCAATATTTATTCCACAACGAATCTAATAATCTTCTATCTAATGATGATTTAAAATAAGAAACTTCTAAAGAATAGTATTGTTTACAGTGAACACCAAAATCTTCAATTTTATTTAAAGGAATTGTTTGATACTCAGATGGCTCTTCATTTGCTGGTTTATATCCCTTTTTATATTAAATAAATATTGTTATTATTTGTTATTTCTTTATATATCTATATTTTAACAAATATATATTTACCTTTGGATAAGTTCTAAATGCACCCAAACAAACTTTACCAGCAGATATTGTTCTTACAGGATCAATTACAATAGCAACAAATGGTTCTTGAAAATTTTGATTAAGCATTTGTGTAGATACATCAATACCTGATAACCAGCATCCATAACCAGGATGACTATGATACCATCCAATAGCATTTTCTTGCCTTCCAACCTTATTTATTAAAAGTAAACATTTTATTATAAATAAAAATTTTTAATAATTTTAATAATTATATTTGTAATGATAAAAAAATACTTGTTTAGCTGCTTCTATATATGCTGTCATATATTCATATGCCTGTGCTTGTGCATTAACTCTTGTTTCCGTGCCTTCTACAGGTAATGCAAAAGAATCCATAACAATCATTGTATTTGCTGCAACTTTTCCAAGCAAAAGACCCATTACTTCTAAAGTTCCTCCAGAACGAGCATGCATAACCATTTTTAATAATGCTAATGCAGAAATTTTTATATCTTTAAAAAAATGAGGACTGAAACATAATTAAATACATGTTTAAAAGAAAGAACAAAGAAAATATGTTTTAATAATATATAAAATATCTAAAATAAAATATCTTAATTTAAAAGTTTATAATTACATAAAAAATAACATACTCTTTTTCCCATGGTTTTGCTGCTAATATATCTTGTTGTTCTTTTCGATCATATCTATAAATTTCATCAACCGTGCTGATTGTTTCAATATTATTTGACATTTCCCATGTCTTTTTGGCAATAGTGCTTTGATCAGAAGAAGTGCTTGCCATATTCAATCTATATTCAAAGTTTTAAAAATTTTAAAATAGATAAAAATATTATAATTTAATTTATTATATATATTGATTATTTAATTTTATTGTAATTTAATATCATCATATGTTGATTTTTGTAGTTTAGATGAAGAATATTTAAATAAGATCAATATTATAATTGATAATAATAATATGAATTAACTATAAAAAAAAATAAATTTATTGTACTAATTATGTTAAATGTTCAATATTTTATAAATAAAAATTTGAAAAATAATTAACTGTCATATTATTAAATAAAACTGATATAAACTGATATCACATAATTTAAGAATATTTAGGAACTTATTTTGTAAATGTATATTATATATATATATATATATATATATATAATATATATATACATATTATTTGAATTGTATTTATAAATTTTTATCAAATCGTTTAACATAAAATATATACATATAAAATAAGATCTAAAATCATACTTTTATTCAACACTTTGAATTAGTATTTCTTATGATTGTTTCCAATTGAACAACATTTATAATATAATGATAGACTGTTACTTTGGTCTTTAATGCATTGCATTATTAACGCCATCTATCAATACAATTTTAATTATTTATTATTTTTTCAAAACAAATTACATGTTTTATGCGAATTAAAACTTTTAAATTGGTAATAATTAACATAAAGCATAAATAATATAATAACACGAATCTGTAGAATCATATATATAATATCATGAAACGTTATAAACAGAAATACTAATTTGAATGAAATATCATGGACTAATTAGTATATCATAGAAACAAATATTTTATAAAAAATATATATTGTATTTATTTACAGTCTACTTTAAATATCGTAATTTATTCTTATAATAATTTAAGTTTTGTTTTAGAGGACACACAATGTTTTACTTATTTTTGTAACTTTTGATAACATTTGATGAGTAAATTTTAAAAATAATTTCAACTTTCAATTTTGCAGAGTAGATAAGGAGAGCAAAGAGAATAACGAGTAATGGAAAAAGAATAGAAATAGCATAAAAATATTGAAATCAGCGCCATCTTCAGAATGCCGCAAATGAAACATATAAAAAAAGAACAAAAATTAATAGAAGAAAAAACATAAGAAGTATAAGAATTGATTATTAGCTCAATCTCTTAAATACCAAAAATATTTTCAAAAATAGAATATGTTCTAAAATTTTCACTCCAGAAAGTTTCTTATTCTATTCTTATCCTGTTCTTATTCTTATCCTGTTTTTGAAAAAAATGTCTTTAGAATTTAAGATAGTGCTAACAATCAATTCTTACTCTATCTCTATCTTAGTCTCATTTCCTTTATGTTTTATTTGCGACACTCTAATTTAAATATCTATTTTTTATAATATCTCCGTTCTTCTTTTATTATTACTTTTTTATTTTTACTTCTTTTACTACTCTTTTGCTCTCTGTCTATAATTGTTGAATTTTGATTATGATATATGCATAATTATAATCAAGATGAGAAATAAATTGAATACATCAATACATTTCACAATTTCTTTTTCAAAACTTCTTAATTTACAACAATACATTTTAATTAAAAAAAAATAATTTTCATGATAAAATTTCATGAAAAAATATAATAAATGTTAATAATTATATTTTGTATTTTTATATTTTTATATTTCTATATATATTTTATATAAATTTATATAAATTTTATTCAGAATGCTTTTCAAAATGAAAAGATTTAAGAAGTGAAATAAATTAAACTATAATAATTCTAGACATTGTAATATTGTAACTCAAATTTAAAATTGAAAAACTAAATAAAATTAAATTATAAATAAATTATATATATAAAAAAAAATTATATATTTAAAATATATATTTAAAGAAAAAAAAGAAGAAACAATAATAAATGCTTTATTTGTACATAATTTTACAGCAGTCTTTTTACTGAGTTTTAATAAGTATTAATTAAATAATTAAATAAATAAGTACAATATTATAAATAATTAGTAATCTTCTTCATCATAACCATATCCAAAATCATTCTCATTTTCTGATCCATGTTGTCCAAGCATTTCTCCAACAGTCATTTCTGTAGGATCAGCTTCAATATCCTCATCAACGTAATCATCTGTTTCATCTATGTATTTTATAAATATAAAATAGAATAATAATTAATTAAACAAAATAAAATTTAAATTTAAAAAAAATGTTGATAAATCAAAACTAATAATTTACCTATATCACAAGCATTCATTCTTGAAAGGGTAGATTCTGTTATGTCACTAATTTCTATGTCATCAGATGTTTGTATTTCTTCTTTTTTTGTTTGTTGAATCTGTGGTTTAACTAAATGAAATTTCTTTGTTATTGGTGTAATTGACTTATCTTGAATTTTCATTGAAATAGAAACATTAGATCTATATAAAAATAAAAAAAAGACAAGCATAAATATAATATTAATTAATATTTCTTCTAAAAAAAAAAATTAACATTAAAAATATTATATTAACATTTTACTAGAACTTGCTATATTATTTATTTCTATTTTTGATGGTTGAATTGGTTCTTCAATTTTTTGTTGCTCTTTAGTTGAAGTATTTAAATTCACATTTAAACTTTTTAATACTTCATAATTAATTTTTGATGATATTTTTTTTTCTTGTAACATTTTTTCAATTGCTTCTCCTAATAATATTAAAAAAATTTTAACAATTAACAAAAAATTAAACTATTAATATAATTCAATTTATGATTAATAATATTAATAATATTATACCTGCAGTATTTGCAGGAGCTTGACTCTTATTACGTTTAGTAGTTCGCCGTCGTTTCTTCTCAGGTTTACCTTCTTCTTTTTCTTTTTGCCGTTTTTCTTCTCTTTCTTTTTGTTGAATTAAATATTCAGCATTAACTTTATTCCATAAGTTATGTTTAAATTGCGCTTCTTTTTCAGACATAATATAACTATCTAATTCTTCATCATCTAAATCAGCGACGTCAATTTCTCCAGAATTCTAAAATAGAAAATAATAAATGTTAATAAATATTAATAATGTTAATAATAATTATTTTAATAGAATTAATTTTATTTACATTTTCAAAATTTATGTTTATTGAGTCTTTCGTTTCATTTTCTCGATTATTTGCTGATATTAATCCCATAGAAGCAATGTTTGGACCTTTAATATTGTAAATTTTATTAAATATGACATTTAGCATAATCGAAATTTATTAAATATTTTTATTTTTCTGTTTCATCCTTCTAAAATTAATTGAATTCTTACCGAGACCAATAATTAATCGATTATTTGCATTATTTAATTCAGAATTTTGAATTTCATTATCAGGATCATCTATATCGTTCTCAACGTAATTTTTAATTACATCTAAATTACTTTCTCTTATAAATCTATCAGTATCTTCTTTTTCTATAACAGCAGCTGAAAATTAATATTTTATTATTATTTATAATCAATTATATTTATTATAATTTATTTATAATCAAAAAGTAATTAACAACAACAAAATTTTTATTCTTCTAAAAAAATATTTAACAAATAATAATTGATTTTTAAATTATTATTACAATTACCATCTTTTCGTTTTTTTGCTTTTCCTAATCTATGATCTTCCAACTGTTTATCAATTTCAGCTTGCAATTCATTTATCTCTGTATCTATATTTTCTAACTAAAAAATAAAAATAAAATTAGAAAGAATTATATATATATTATATTAATATTATATATATATTGTACTATAAAATAAAAATATTTATACTCTTTGTAATCGTTCTCTATCTTTTTTTCGTGCTATTTTAAAAGCTGGAGGATCTTGTTCCTCTTCCAAATCAACCGTCATGAATTCTTCAAGAGTCAATGCGCTCGAAGGTGTATCACCAAATTCTATAAGTCTATAAATTTTAACATATAAAAAAAAATAGTTATTAATTTTAAATTTATTTAAAAATAAATTTATTTGAATATCTTTTACCTCTTACGTAATGTTGATTCATGGACTTTTACAATTTTTATAATATCCGTAGGTGATCTATTAAACTCGTGTAATCGAGCAGCCATTAGTAAAGCTAATCAAAAATTAATTTATTATAAGATTTAATTTAATTTCGTAATTTGATCTTTTTTTTTTTAATTAATTTAATGATTCGGTATTATTTTTAATATTTTACATTAATGTTTATATAAAAATTATATGTAAAATTTAAAAAATGAATTAAATTAAGATATAAATATTTATATGAAAATTAAAAAAAATTTAAATTATGAAAAAATTAAATTTTTTAATACCAGCGCCACATAATCCTGATGGTCTTCGTCCACTATGAATACTATCTCTTTTCATTCTTTGGACTATTCGTAGAGCTGTCATCGATACTTCATGAGTTTTTTCACCAAACTCCAATTTGTTTGCAAATCTCATAATATATAAACATGGATCTATAAAGGGAAAAAATATCAAAAATATAAAAAATTTAAAAATTTAACAATTTAAAAAATATATAAAATTAAAATATATTAAAATATAAATTTTTTACTTTTATTAAAATACAATGTATATAATATTATATTATATATCATATTAATTTTGTTCAAATTTTAACATAATAGATATAATATTATGTTTTACTTTTACCTAAATAAAAAAAGTAAGATGATAAAAAATATAAAATATAAGATAACATATAATTTTTATTTAAAATTTATTATAATAAGATGTATATTAAATATTCGTATATTAAATTATAAGTGAACACTGTCTGTCAAATGTACATACATATATAACTGCGCAGATCGAAATTTGCGTTTTTGAGAAACACCCGATATATGGACGCGCGTGCCCTAAGTTGCCTATCGACCGAAGTACAGAACTATCTAACCAGCGCCCGTCTGACATGGTGCCCATATAACTGAAATCCAAAATCGTTCTGTGTTGTAATTTAAGAAAAAACGGGCATCAAGTTTAAAAAGTGACAATGGCCATGTCAAATCTTTACTCGAAAATATCAACGAAGCCGATGAAACGATTCCAAGACAACGTCACAGTCAAACAGACTAATCCATGGTTAAATGGTGAGAGATAATTATAGATATAAATATACAAAAACATAATATGCATTTTAAATACTATCTATACATTTATTAAATTAAATATAAATAAATAAAAAATTAGTTATTTAAAATTACGTATTTTAATTTTTTTTAGAGAACATTGATGTTTTGCGCAATGTTTATACTTCAGTATATATAATAATATTTAATAATGTTTTAACAATGTATTTAATTTGAAATAAGTATACTTGATTTGAAAATAATTTCATTAAAAATAATTTCATTAAAAATAATTTTAATTAATGTAATTAGATATTGTAAATATTACATAAAGTATATATAAATATATTTTATAAATTAACATAACAATAAAATACATGAAATTTTATGATATATATATATAAATATTTATATTTTTTATAAAATAAATTTTAATTATTTTTTATAATTTTTTATTTAATTTTTTTTTCGTAAAATAATATATTTTTGTCAAATCAAAAAATATAAAAGAAATATTTTAAACATTTAATTTATTTTTAATTATATTATTTATATAGTATAAAAATTATAAAAAATTTATAAATTAATAAAAATAAATAATGATAAATTATTATGTAATTATATAACATAATAATTTATATTTTATTAAAATTATATAAATAATTGTATATATTTTTATAATTTTTAATTAATTAAATTTAATTAGATTTTATATATTTTAAATAATTTTTTTTACTATATTATTATAAAACATTTTCTATATTATTCTATATTATTCTATATTAATTATTCTGAAATAATTAATAATTATTTAAAAAAAATAACTATATTAATTATAGATAAAAAATATATTGATTCTGCAAATAATTTAAAATATGTAATACTAATAATACATATATTCATATACACATTTATTTGACATACGTATCACGTGCATACAAATCTACGAAATTATACGAATAAAAACGGAACAAACCGAGCTTAATACATATTATTCGAAGTTTTCATAGATGAAATTTACTAAGAGTATATGCTACGCCTATATGTATAGATACGTATTTATATATAGTTAAGTGTATATTTGTGGTGATAATATTTGAATATGAGAAGAAGTTTTGAAGCTATACTAAATAATAAATATTTACCATGTTGTAAAAAGTAAAATATTCTATTCAAAATTATTTTTAAACGTGTGGAATAATGTATACTAAGGGTAAAATATTCATGATTTTGTTTTGTGTTCGTTTTAATTAAAGCATCGCAAAAAAGTGATAAATTATACAACATCTTAAAGACAATATATAAAAATATAGATGTATGAAAAGAAGTTTAATTAATTATAAAATAAATAATCTTACTTAAACATTATTATCTTGTATAACCTCATCAATTTTTAATATATTTAATACATATAAAAAATTATGTTTCAAATGTATCAATACAATATAATTATAATACAATTTTTATAATTATATTATTTCTATTTTAAATATTTATTTATAATTAATAAATTTTTATAATATATTTTAACTTTAATTTTTACATAATGAATATTATAAATAAAAAAATATTTAAGAATATCACAATTTCATTAAGTTTTTATGGAATATATTAATTATGAATATGTTAAATTGTTTTAATGTAATAAAATAACAATTTTACAAAACTAATTTTAATTAATTTAACTATGATCATGTCATTTAATCATAAAATAATGAAGAATAGAAAAAAATTTTTAAATCTAAAATTTTGATGTTACATATATTTCAGCGGAATCACTGATTCCTGTATCAGATTCACCACCTACTGTAAGCCCATTATCTTCTTCCATTGTATTACAACGTGAAGGGACAATAAACCAACCACTAAGTGCACCTGCATCACCATTGTCTTCCTTATCATCTCCATTAGCACAATTAAATTTGTCATCACCTGAAGACTGTACACAAGATCCTAATTGGCAAGCAACAAAACCTACAGTTCGTGAACGAAATGCTGCCATGTTTAACAATCATTTGATGGCTGATATTATATTTATTGTTGGTAGTCCAGGTAATTCATAAAATCATTGAATGTATATTAATATTAGAAGTAATAAAAAAATAAAATAATATGTGAATTATATTAAATAACATTAAATATGATTTTTCATTATAGGTCATACACAAACCATACCAGCACATAAGTATGTTTTAGCTACTGGTAGTTCTGTATTTTATGCTATGTTTTATGGTGGATTAGCAGAAAATAAAAGAGATATAGAAGTACCAGATGTTGAACCTGCTGCTTTTCTTGCTCTATTAAGGTGAATATTTTAATTTTTATGATAATTAATTATTCACTACTTATTTCATAATTTTTTTTCAGATATATGTATTGTGATGAAGTACAATTAGAAGCTGATACAGTATTAGCAACACTTTATGTTGCTAAAAAATATATAGTCCCTCATTTAGCAAGAGCATGTGTTAATTATTTAGAAACAAGTTTAACAGCAAAAAATGCATGTTTACTTTTAAGTCAATCTCGTTTGTTTGAAGAACCAGATCTTATGCAACGTTGCTGGGAAGTTATAGATGCTCAAGTAAGTTTAAATAAAGGAATATTGAAATCTTTTACTTTTAATGATAATTTAAATGTAACATTAAAAAGTAAATCAAATTCCTCAAATTGTTTGAATAATAAATTAAAAGATTCTGAATATCAATTTATTCACAGAACAAAAAATAATAATTATGGAAATGTGAAGAATAGATTGTCGGTAGTATCTCATTGTTTCAGTTTATCTGAGAATAATTGTTGTAAATTTAACAATAAAAGATTATCATTTTCCCTATTTCGAACTCGAAGTGAACCTTATTTTGCAGATAATAAATTAGAAATTGAAGTAACACAAAATGTAACTTATGAAGATAATTTTATAGAGAAATATGAACATAGAAATGGTTATAACTTTTCTAAAATAACATGTAATATTAATCCAATAATTACTTAAATAATTTATATTTATTTTATACATTAAAAAATTTAAGACAGAATTACTTAAGATAAAATTGCTTATTTCTTTTTTAATGAAATTAATTAAATATAATTAAAAAGACTGATTGAAAAAAAAAACAAAATATATTTTTTAATTTTTAAAATATAATTTTACACACAATTAATTTATATATAAACTTAATAAAAATGTAATTCATTAATTATTAAAATTAAGAAAAATCAATATGCAATTTTACAATATACATTTTAACAAAATAATCTAAAATAAAATCATCTAACATGAATCTTCTTGTAATGTATATATATTGTATATTATATATTTGTTTAATTTATTTTTTACATATATATATGCTAATATATATATATATTATATATTTTAGCATACTATTAGTATTCATAAAACATTTAATTGTAATAAATTATTATAAAATTAAATTATATATTATTATTAAACTGTTCAATCAAATTAAAAATTTCCTAAAAAAATTATAAAATTAGTTTCTTACAATAAGAATAGTATTCTTGAGATAAATATTTAAAATATTTAAATTTTAAAAAAAAATTATTCTTATTTTTAAACTTTCTTTTATCATATAATAGAAATATTTATTTAAAAAATAATATTTATTTAAATAAATAATAATATTAATAAAATTATATTTTAATTTGAAATTCATTTTTATATATTTTTATATATATTTTTATAATATATCATTTTTATATATATAAATATATTTTTATATAATTTTAATAGATTTTAATTTTTTTATATTTTTTAATTTAAAAAAAAAAAATTTTTTAATTTTATTTGATATAAAATCAATATATAATGAATATAAAATTAATAAAAATAAATTCCTAAAGTAATAAATTTATTACTTATTAAGAAATTATATTTTTATTAAAATATTTGTATAAAGATAATATATATAAAATTTAATATAATTTAGGCAGAAATGGCACTAAGGTCAGATGGCTTTGTGGATATTGATATTCATACTCTTGAATCAGTGCTTTCTCGAGAAACACTAAACTGTAAGGAAATACATGTTTGGGATGCTGCATTAAGATGGGCTACTGCAGAATGTATACGACAAGAACTTGAACCTTCATCGGCAAATCAAAGATGTCTATTAGGTAAATATTTAATTTAAAATTTTAAATAAAAAAATTATAATATAATATATAATATTATTATATTATAATATTTTTTTTTTTATTCTAGGATCTGCTTTGTATTTAATTAGACTTCCTGCTATGAATTTAGAAGAATTTGCTAATAGTGCTGCCCAAACTGGAATTTTAACACAACAAGAAACAATTGATGTCTTCTTACATTTTACTGCTAGTAATAAACCTCAACTTTGTTTTCCTATTAAACCCCGACAAGGTTTAAAAACTCAAGTAAATATCATAAAATAAAATCATTTATTTAAATTTAATATGAAGTAATCATTCTATCATATATTTGTTTTATCATTCTATTGCAGGTATGTCATAGGTTTCAGTCATGTGCATATAGATCAAATCAATGGCGTTATAGAGGCAGATGTGATTCTATCCAATTTAGCGTTGACAAAAGGATATTTGTTGTTGGTTTTGGACTATATGGAAGCTCGTCTGGTGCTGCAGATTATAATGTTCGCATTGAACTTAAAAGATTGGGATGTATTTTGTCTGAAAATAGTACGAAATTTTTTTCTGATGGTTCGAGTAGTACTTTTCATGTATACTTTGAGAATCCAATTCAAATCGAACCAGAATGCTTTTATACAGCTAGTGTAATATTAGATGGAGGAGAATTGAGTTATTTTGGTCAAGAAGGCATGTCAGAAATAACAGTTGGTAATGTAAACTTTCAATTTCAATGCAGTTCGGAAAGTACGAATGGTACTGGTGTACAGGGCGGACAAATACCCGAATTAATTTTTTATGGACCGCCAGTAGATGACTGATGGAAATTTATTACAGAAATAATGGTTTAACTGATGGTCTCTAAAAACATGTACCTTAACATTGTTCAATATTTTATATAATTGTTAATTTGCGTATAATTTTTAAATCAATGACGAATTTTGTATAATAGAGACACTCTTAAATATCAAATATTTATATTTTAAATTTAATATAGAATCCTAATATGTGAATAATTCATAAAAAAAAGTTAATAGTTTTTTTTATTATAATTTTATAACTCTTGTTATTGTTTATCTAATATTTAAAAAATAATAATTTCTTTACTTATATTAAATTTTTTGTTTTATAATACATTAAATGCAAAATATAAATGATTTCTTAAAAACTTATTTTTATAAAACAAAAATAAAATATAATACATAAAATAATATTTATTTATACATCAAAACTAATAATAAAACTAAAAAGTATAAAAGATATTGTTTGGTAATTAATAAAATAAATATATTTAAATTAAAATTAAATTTTTTAAATTAATATTTTTTATAGAAGAGAGTGTGTCTATTACTATTTTTACATATTCACGTATTTTTTAATTTATTTATTTTTTTTTTTTTCGAAAAAAATTGTTTTTCGCATAATAAGTATTTGATGCATTATTTGTAAATATACAACTGAAGAATATAAAATATTTGTTAGATAACATATAGAAAAAAAAATGTAAAGATGATCTTTAAATTAATAGAAAATAATTGAGAAAGTTAATAAGTGCTATTTAAAAGGATTTACTATCTTAAAATTATTGTTAATAATGATATAAAAAAATATACAAGGATCAATTAATTTTTGAATCTATATTGTTATCACAATTAATTAATTTTCAATTGAAAAAATATATATATGATAACTTTCTTTTTAAAATAATTTAAAAATAATTTAAAATGAACAATGTAGAGCGTCATTTTATGAAAGAAGATTATATTGTTTTTACTTTTATTCGATGTATTCGCGTATTTTAGAACATGCCACAATTAATGAAAAATAATTTTAATCTATGTATAATATAATATTATGATTGAAACTGCCTATGAACAACAATATTTGTTTTCTATTTAATCATTATTTTATTTTTTATATTATATCAATAAGGAAAAAAGAAAATATATATTTTATTTTCCTCTTTAACTTCTTAAGTATTAATATATTGCAAAAGATGATTATTAAATTATTGAAAGAAATATTTAAGCATAGATCCTTAAAATAAAATAGCATTTTTATATACAATAAAAATCACAATATTTCATATAAACATTTTAAAATATTTCAAACATATTTATATAATTTTATAATTTAATCTTAATTAATCCTAATCCTAAAAAAAATAGAAAAAAAATTCTATAATTTCAAGATAAAATATATACATATAATATAAGTAATTATATTATAACTATAATTATCATTTTTTTTAAAGTAAACATTATATTGTATTTAATAATGCCATAGAATCTGGCATCAAATACAAAATAGTAACTACTATTTAAAAAAGTACAATGAATTGCAATATTTCAATAATAATAAAATGTACAAAACAATGCCTTCCTATTGTTAGCATGATTGGCAAGTGCCAAAAAAAAAAAAAAAATAATAAATAAATTTTGAATATAAATTAGTTTAAAATTGGTATTTAAAAAAAATGAATATCAATTATATGTTTTAAAATAATATTAAAATGTTCAAGTGAATAGTTAATTTGAATTTAAATTATTAATTTATTATTAATAAAGTAAGATATTTAGTTTCATTTTTTTAATTTAAATTTTTTAATGCTATTTAAAATTTCATTATTTAATATTATATATTAAATATTAAGGTATGAAAAATGTAATTGAAAATTTCTATATAAGCAATAAATCTAAATAAATATCTTATATAAGAATCTTATATAAAAATAGTGATCTTATATTGTATACTTATATATATATATATATAAAGTATATCATAAAGTATTTTAATACTTTTGAATTACTATTATAATAGAATTGACTGATATATTACATTATTTTTAAATAAACTGAAAACAAAACAAATATTGAAAACAATTTTAATATTATTGATCATTAAATTTTAATTTAATATAATATAATATAATATAATTTAATTTAATATAATATAATTTAATATAATATAAAATGATAATATGCATAAGAAATTATTTGTTTAATTTTATTATTTTAAAAACTAATAAATGTAATATTAATTAATATTTGTTAAAAATAATTTATAAAAATTTATATTTGAAAAATAAAGCAAATTAATTTAATTATCCTAAATCAAATTTTATTTTAAAAAATTTTTTTATTTTATAAAAAAAATATAAAAATTTATATTAATTATATAATAATATAAAAATATAAAAATATAAAAATTTATATTAACTATATAATAATTATAGTAACTTCAAAAATTTTAAATTGTTTAGTTTTAATTATTATGTATTTATTTATTATGTATTTATAATATAATATATCAATTTAAATTCAATAATAAAATTAAAAAATCATAAAATTTTCATCAAAAAATTGTAATTTTAACTAGTAAAATTTCATGAAAAATAATTATACAATAATCTACCTAAGATTATTAAGAAATAAAAATAGATATTATAAAAATTAAATATAAATTTTTTTATATCGATTTTTCTAAATTATTTATCATTATTTTATTGCACTAGATATGAAATATCACTACAAAATGTATTTAATGCATTTAATATAAAAAATAAAATAATATTGAAAGATTTTTATTTTTATAAAATAATATTCTATTTTTGAGTCATAGCAAAAAGAAAAATAAAAAAAGTTTGTATCATGCAAATTTATAAAATGCTCACCTACTGAAGGTATATTGATGCAAAGAGCTTGTGTAAACTTTAGATATGTGCGTCCCAATTCATGAACACAAATTTGAAGAACATCACTGATGTCAATAAGCATATCTAATTACTTAGTTAAGTATAAATCTAATTTTAAAAGTTATCATATTTAAAAAAAATTGAAATTATATATTAAAAAGATTTCATATTAAACCAAATATTTTATATTTAAAAATAGATATAAATTAACAAAAATAAATTTTAAAAATATAATTATAAGATCTTATTTTTCTTTTTAAAATTTAAAGGATACGTGCAGTGCCTTCTGTACGACAAGTAATATAAACACAAGCTGCATGATTATGTGCTTGTTTCCTTCCACGAGTTAATTGTCGATTCAATGCCATTTTATAAAAATTCATAGATGTATCAATACAATGTTGGTTTAATCTATTAAAAAAATAGAATATACAGGATATACAATATTTTATGAATTATATAAAAAGAATAATAAATAATTTAAATATAATAATATTCTTATAAAAAATAGAAAAAATTTACATACTGTAATTGCATACATAAATGAGTTATTCCTTTTTTTGCATTTTGCAATGTTATTTTTCTTGATTCTTTTCCATTGACATGATATGCTATAAATATAAAAATTATTAAATTTAATTTTTTAAAACGAATTTTATAAAAAATAAATAAATATATATAGAGAAAAAAATATATATAGAATAAGTAATATTTAATCATATTTTTTATGATAACATACTTGCTCCAAATCCTGTAGCTCCTCCAGTACTATCATTAGCAACAAATTGACCCAATACCATCATATTACCAGATGGTGTCTCTTTAAAAGCTGTTTCACTAACAATGAGTTGATCTTCTAATACAAATCCACATTCTGTACAGACTGCATCTCCCCGAGCTGGATCTGTCTCAATATCCGTAGATCCACAATTTCGACACTTACTTCCAGACATCTGTTAAAAGTTAATATTGTCATTTATAGAAAAATTTTTATTATTAAAAACATAAAATCATATTTATGGTAAAAATAATTTAATTTAAAATATATATGTATCAATTAATTAAAATATTGTATAAAGTAAGTAACTAATTTTTTAATGATTTTAAATGTTTTAAATATTCTTTAAAAAATCAAGATATTTATAAAAATAAATAGAAGAATTATTTTCATTATATTGAGAAATAATTTAAAAAAAATAATTTTGCATCATATTTTTAAATTATTCTCTATTCTTTATATTAATTATAGATTATTAAAACCATAATATATTAAAATTATAAATTAAATAACCATGTTAAGTAATGCCATGTTAAATAATATAACAAAATAATACTTACATTTTAATTTATGTAAGAATGCGAAGACTTAAAATAAATTTAATTTTTATCTTAATAGGTTAAATTGAAAGTACACATTGTCACAACATGACATAAAGGTTGAATGGATAGAAAAAAATAAGTGCATATACTAGCTTAGTTGATTTGCAACGCTTTCTATTGTATATCATGCAAATGTAGCTTTTGAAATAACATTGATTTTCATGTAATCATTTGTAACTACAATATATTAGAATTTAAAATAATTTCAATAATTGAATAAAAATAAAAAAATAATTTTGATTAACTTAATATATAATTTATTTTTGTACTATTTTAAATATAAAAATTATTATTTTTTTTAAATATATTTACAAAATAATTTTTCTCTCTCTCTAATATTAATTATTCAAAATAATTTAAAAATCTTCTTTTCTATATTATTATATTATAATTTAAATTTATTACTTATGAAAATTTTGCTTACAATTTTAAATTGATTGAAGTTTTAAGCAAAGACATTACATAGCTTAACATAGCACCATCTATAATATAATATAATTGCAATAACTCGAATATTATTATTCTTTATATGCATATAATTCTATTATCTAGATTTAAATATATTTTAATTTATATAACTTAAATAATTATATATTATATATTAATAAAATATTTGTAAAAAATATATTTATAATATGAAATGATAACGTGAAATATTAATCAAATTAAAGGTTCATCGCGCTAAAATTAAAGTTAAATAAATATAATTTGTTCAAGATAAGAATAAAATAACAAATTTAAAATGCCTTGTGAAATGATAACTTTACAACTTGGTCAATGTGGCAATCAAAGTAAGTAATTGTATAATTCATAATTTTATAAAAATATTTTTATATAATATTTTATAAAATGTTTTTTTTTATCGATATATTATTATCAAATAAAATATTTTTAATTATTTCTAATATTTATTATTTCACTAATTTATTTTAATAAAATAATCTTTGATATATTTAATATTTTTTATTAAAATATTTAAAAATTATTTAGAAAATATTTAGAATTGTAATATTCATTATAAAAATAGAAAACTAAAGTTTTGTTTTAAGAATATATTTATAAAATATATTATAATATTTTATTATTATTTTAGAAAAATAAAAAAAATGAAATAATTATTATTTTCAGTTGGATTTGAGTTCTGGAAAAAGTTATGCGCAGAACATGGTATTAGTCCAGAAGGTATTTTAGAAGATTATGCAACAGAAGGAACTGATAGAAAAGATGTATTTTTTTATCAATCAGATGATGAACATTATATACCAAGAGCAGTATTATTAGATTTAGAACCTAGAGTAATTCATACAATTATGAATTCTCCATATTCAAAGGTATTTATTATTATATTTCTATAAATTTATTTAATATTATTTAATTTCATGTTTTTATTAAAATATATATTTACTATAAACATTATTTTTTACAAGTTATATAATCCGGAGAATATTTATTTATCAAAACATGGAGGTGGTGCTGGAAATAATTGGGCATCTGGTTATCATCAAGGAGAGAAATTACAAGAAGAAATTTTTGATATTTTAGATAGAGAAGCAGATGGAAGTGATAGTTTAGAGGTATGCACAATTATTTTATTTAAATTGATTGACTTAATTTATAATATTATTTTTATTTACAGGGATTTGTTTTATGTCATTCTATTGCAGGTGGAACAGGTTCAGGTATGGGTTCATTTATGCTAGAATCTCTTGCAGATAGATTTCCAAAAAAATTAATTGAAACATATAGTGTTTTTCCAAATCAAGATGAAATAAGGTATTGAAATTATATTATATAATTAAAATAATACATTTAATGTACATTTAATTTTAATAACAACATACAAAATATAATGAGAAAATTTTTTTCAGTGATGTAGTAGTACAACCATATAATTCTTTATTAACTTTAAAAAGGCTGACACAATGTGCTGATTGTGTTGTTGTTTTAGATAACACAGCACTTAATAGAATAGCATCAGATAGACTTCATATTCAAAATCCTAGCTTTACACAAATTAATAAACTTGTTTCTACAATAATGTCTGTTAGTACCACCACACTTCGGTAGTGTATCATTTACATTTATTTTGTTTGAAAAGTTACATTGACTTTTAAAAGTTATTCAATTTTTAATTAATTTACATGTAATATTAGGTATCCTTCTTATATGAACAATGATTTAGTTGGTTTAATTGCACCATTAATACCAACACCAAGATTACATTTTCTTATGACTGGTTATACTCCTCTTACTACAGATCAAGAAGTAAATATTTCATAAATACATAACATAATTTTTTATTTTAAAATAAATATTTTATAATAAAATTAAAAATTAGAAGAAGATATAGTTGATAAAACATTTTGAAAAATTTTGTTGATTTCTAATGCATAATTAATTAATGATTAATAGGGAGCTTCTGTAAGAAAAACTTCTGTATTAGATGTAATGAGACGTTTATTACAACCAAAAAATATGATGGTTTCTACAGCATTAGATAGAAATGCATCTCATTGTTATATATCCATTTTAAATATCATTCAAGTAAGTTTTATTCATTCAAAATATTAAAATCAAGAATAAAAGTTAATATTAAATTAATAAAAAAAATAATTTATAATTAATTTAAATTATTATAGATATATAAAATAATAATTTAATAAGTACAATGTTTTAGGGTGAAGTTGATCCAACTCAAGTTCATAAATCTTTGCAAAGAATCAGAGAAAGGAAACTTGCACAATTTATACCTTGGGGTCCTGCTAGCATACAAGTAGCTCTTTCAAGAAAATCGCCATATATCCAAACAGCACACAGAGTATCTGGTTTAATGTTAGCTAATCATACTAATATATCATCAGTAAGATATAAAAATATTTTTATATTAAAAACACTGAATTATTTTAATTATTAAATATAAGTTTTTAAAATTGTTTAATAATTATTATATTTACGTATGAGATAATTGTTAAATATTAAATGTTATAGTTATAATATTATATATACACATTTCAGTTATTTGATCGTGCCTTACAACAGTATGATAAATTACGAAAACGAGAAGCATTCTTAGAACAATTTCGTAAAGAAAAAATGTTTGAAGATAATTTAAATGAATTGGACAATTCTAGAGAAGTTGTTGAATATTTGGTAAAAGAATATCAAGCAGCCACACGAGTTGATTATTTATCCTGGAATCCTAGCAAGACAGAAACATAAAATATTTTATATTTTTAATGAGATCATTAATACAAGTAAAAAATTAATTTGATAAATATTTATTTCATTACTTTAATTCATTATAAATCATTCGTAAAATCTACTAAAAATTATTTTGTCTAGAATTGAAATTATATGGAAAAAAATAAGTTTTAATATTATATAGTAAAATAATTTTTTTAATATTCTGTAACAATTTAAAATTTTTTTAATTTTTGGATTCTAAATTCAATTCTAACTTTCGTGCATACAATGGAGGTAATGTAGCAATTGTAATAAATCCTGTATGACCAGGTAAAGAACGAGCATGCGTTACCGTTAGCAATTTTGTTTGTTCTTGTTTTTCATTTTTATTTTGTTGTTCTATATCTTCATCTTTATGCTAAATAATTTAAAAACATTATATTAGTATTTTTAAAGTTTAATATTATTTAAAATATAAAATATAGATATAAATAAAGAACATATTATTTACACTATAATATAATTCTTTTTTATGAAAATTAAATGAAAAATAATTTAATAAATGAAGATTTCACTTATGCTCTATCATATATAAATTTCATATATTGTATTTATTATATATACCTCATGTTTTAAGCATTCCAATTCCAATATAGAAAGATTTCTATATTGTACATTTACTTCTCTTTGTAAACATTCATATGTATTCAATTCAATAAATTCTTTTGATATCAATTTTGCACAAGTACGTTGAACTTGCTCAATGCAAGGAGAAAAAGAACATAATTTTCCACCTAAAAATAAAATAAAATTAAAAACATCATTTATTTACAATTAATTATATTTATTATATTAATAATATAATTTATTAATAATATATTAATAAATTAACATTATAAAATATATTAATAAATTAAAATAAATATAAAAAATAAATATTAAAATAATATTATAATTTATACCTGATTTTTTTAAAGTACATACTGCATGATCTATTGCTAACCATGGACATGGAAGATCTAAAAAAATTGCATCCACTTTGTTTTCTAATTGTTTTCCAAATCCTTCCATACAAACATCTTTATAATTTGAAGTTACAAATTTATCAAGTCCATGTCTTTTAAACTCTGCTTGAGCAACATTTACACGTTCCTCATGAAAATCAAATGTATAAAGATGGCCATGGGGACGAATTGCACGAATAAGAGCATGAGAAAGAGATCCACTTCCAGTACCTAATGAAGTAATGAAATATAAAAAAAAATTAATAATAAATAAGATAATAGTAAAAACTTTAATATAATTTAATGTATTACAGATAATATTAACAAAATTTTATTATATAATTTAATATTTTTAAAATTAAAGCAAACAAATATTTGGTAAATAAATGACAATAATATTTGTTTCAACCTGTTTCAATAATTATACTTCCTGGTGCTAAATCCATTAAATACATAATTAAACTTATATCAGGACTATAAATAATTTGTGTTCTATGTGGAACTGTTAATGTCCAAAGTTCTGGTGTTGGTTGTAATACATATACCCATCCTCGAGAAAGTTGTATCTTAGTTCCATATTTTTGTCCCACAAGAGAAAATACTTTGAGTGCTCCATAAATTGTTTGAAAAATGTTATCAACCATTTTACCTTTTTTATTGAATATTTTTGGTTTGATTTCTAAAGAATGCATATTATTAGGTCCTAAATATAAAATTACCACATCTCCTTCTTCTATGAATTCTTTTACTTTATTAAAACTCATTTTGATAAAAATATAAAAGATTTATTTTTATTTAATAATATAATAATTTATGTTCCACTTTATATTATATGATGTTATTAATTTATTTATTTAATATATTATATAATATATATATATAAATATTATTATATTATATTAATTTTTAAAATAATATAATTTTTAAATTATATGTCAATTTAATATTTTCATAATTATATAAAAATTTCATTATTTGCTATTAATATAATAATTAATATTATAATATAATTATAATAATATAATTAATAGAAATTATTGTTTTATATTATATTATTGTTATACATTTATATTTTATACGCATTGTTTTATACATAAATTTTTATGTATAAAATTTTATACAATATAAATTTGAATTTTTTTTAATATGTTTTTTTAATATATTTTACGATGTTATATTGTTTTAATATTCTGCAACATTTTAAATAAATTTTAATTATTGTTTCAAATTTAAAATTATATCATTTTCTCATACCCGTGTTCAAATTTACATATAAATTTATCAAAATAAAAACTGTAAGTACTATATCAATAAGTATATCAATAGGTATAGAATATATATGTATAAAATATATATTTTTTATTATGTGCAGCTGTCATTTTTCTCTTATTATTATAATAAAAAATTAATATACAAATACAATACAATACAAATACACACACAAAAATACTCACAAAAATAAATTATATAATATATAAACATACATACATAAATTATTAATATATAATATAATGTATAATATATAATTTTGCACAAAATCAAATTGTATTATTTGTTTTATAAATTTTTTAAAAATATAATAAATGATTATATAATTAAATAAATGTGAAAATAATATTTATAATGATAATCTTTACTTTGTTTTATTTATCCATATATTAAATAATTATATATAATTTTTTAAATTTTTAAATTGTATTTATGTATCATTGATTTATATATTTTTGAAAAATAAAAAATAATATATTATAGTAATTAAAAATATTTATTTATAAAAATAATATAAAAAGAAAATCAACAAAAACGATATTCAATTTTTATGAAATGAAAACGTGACTTAATAAAAGTGACACATTTGCACAGATCCGTGACCCATGGGACTACTAACAGAGCTTCTAAAAGTTTAAAAATAGTTAAATATTTGGTAATGAAATACCGAATAGTTTATCGTGAATTGCAGCTTGAAAATTGTTTATATATAAATATTTATTATTAAAATTAATACGTGATTCTTACATCTTAGTCATAATAATTTCAAAATATGGCTTCAAAAGTTACACTATCTCAAGCTTTGGGTACAGATGGAAGTGATTTTAATCATAGACAAAAAATTGCTAGTCACTATCAAATCAGGTAATTAAAACATAATAAAAATAATATATAAGATTTTTTTTTTCATTTTAAAAATTATTTGATATTAATATTTTAGAAATTAATATCAATAAAGTGATGAAAGAACAATGATTAAAAATAAAATATTTTTATTAGAATTTAATTAAAAAATTAAAATATATATTTTTTTTAGTGCAACAAATAAATCAAGACTGAAATATTGTATATTTTTTCATTATCTTCTTTTCTTTGTTATGCTTGCCAAATTACAAGCTGATATTTTAGATCATTTGGATATATTCATTTTGGAAATTGAAGAATTGCAAGTACCACAGGTATATAATTTTTAATATGATTTTTAATATAAAATATTGAATTAATATCTTTTTTTCTTATAGCCTCTATGGTGGGAATATATTTGGTGTACAAGTTTAATTTTAAATTTTCTTGCATTATCTGCTATTAAAAAAAATAAAATTAAAACATTAAAACAATATATGATAGGTATCATTCTATTAGGATATGGTCCATTACTTTATGCACTTATTTATTATTTTAAGGATGTTTGGAAATATTTAACTATTGGTAAAACAGATGAAATTCATTTTTGGCAGGTATAAATTTAAATAAAATAATTGGAAATAAATAAATTATTCTATATTATTAAAATATTAAATTTTTTAATATAAAATATTATTCAAAATTATAAAAATTTATTTTTAGGATCTACCATATGGATTGTTATGGTATGCATTTATTCTGTTAGCATCACAAGTTCATTCTTTTTCTTTGTTTTTTTCTTGGAATCTTTTAATAGCATGGAAAACACGAGGAAGTAAAAAAGCAGATTAATGTAATTATAAAATTTATTTGAATTTTGATCATATCTGTAAATATCATTAATAATACAATTATTCTTTAAAAAAATTAAAACTGTGAAAATATTGTTAACATGCAAATATGTATATATAAATATATGCAAATGAATGGATTATATATTTTAAAACAATTTATTTTTTATTTTGGTTTTATAAATAATTTTAATAATAATTAATGTTAAAAAAAATAAAAATGATAAATTTATATACTAAATAAAACAAATTATATAACAAAAATAAAATAAAATTTCAAATAAATTAACTTTTTTTGTATGCTTATAATAATTACCTAAATGATCCAAATATAATATTTATTGTTATTTCATTAATCTAATATATTATTAATCTAATAGCAAAGAATGTTTTTAAAAAATTATCAATTTACTTTGTTTAATTATTTAATAAAATTTAAATAAATATAAAAAATAAAATGCTATCATGCAAGTTTGATTTTTGTTTAATAATATTAATATAAGTTAGAAACAAAATTTTATTTGAGATCATATATACATACATAAATACAAAATGTTAAGAAAAAAAAATTCATAATTTATAATAAACTAGTAATATATAATAAATTCCCTAGATCCTAAAAGATATTTTTGCACTTGTCTATCGATCGTCTTTAGTAGAACTTATACGCATATATGTATAGGTATCTATATCACTTTCTGTGACTTCATGTCTTATGATCATTTCTATCTTGTTTGACATAATTTTTTCATTTTTTATCATATTGTAATAAATCGTGTGGTGAGTATATGTAATAAATAAAACGTAAAATAGTTATTTTAATAAATTACTATATAAAAAAATGAATAACAAAAAGTAAATATTCAATAAAGAAAATTAATTCCAAATATAATTAAATAGTATCCATTATGATTATATAAATCAGATAATATTTTCTACTAAAAGATAATTCTTATTAAAAAATAACCAATAATATTGTTATTAACTATTGTACTAACATTATTATATAATATTATATTATTTATTTTTTTTTAATTTTTATTAGTTTTATATTCAATTTTTATTTTATAGTTATTCTCAAAAACTTAGTAAGACAAATGACTGTTAAAAATAACAATTATTATTTTATAATATAATAAATTATATTAAATAAATTAATATTAATAATTGATGTAATGTTAATATTATAATATTAATATAGTTATATTATAATGGTATAATAAATATAATTAAAAAATATATAATATAATAATAATAAGGTAAAAATATATATTATTTAATATATTTTGTTATTTTATTTCTTAATTATAATCTTATTAAGATATCTATTTCTCTTATTTTAATTTATTGTTTTATTTTCCAAACGTTAAAATTTTAAAACTTTGGTAAGTTAAATTTTCTTTAAATTTTTCAGTAGTCAATTATTCTTTTATTATTATTTATTATTATTTTATAGTTTTTATTTTTTTTTATTATTTTTAATTTATTTAAATTGAAAAATTGAATTATTTATATTATATAGATAGATTATGTTAAAAGTCGTAATTTATATATTGTGATATATGTACATATGTTATGACACAATATGTAATGGTTTTTTTTATTTTTCTTAGATTTTTTTAATAAAGTAATTTTGAGATATAAAAAAATTACTTTCTTATATATCATATTTCATTTTTAAATATTTTTTAAGAATAATAAGAAAATATATAATAATTAAGAAAATAATTTTTGTAGTTTTAATAAATAAGTTATATCATATACTGAATAAATATCATATATTTAATTATTTTAATTATTTAGTTTTGATTTTTACATTATTAAAGTTATTTTTTATAAATATTAAATGTAGAATAATTTAATAAGAATTTTACTATATATGTTATATATAAGATAATATTTTTAATACAAACTTACAGGAATATTTAATTCCAAAATGTTTTCTAATCATATGAAAACACTTGTACAACTTGCTGTACAACAACAACAGCAACATCAACGTGGTATGGCAACTCTTAAAGCCATTTCTATAAGATTAAAATCTGTAAAAAATATTCAGAAAATTACTCAATCAATGAAAATGGTATCTGCTGCTAAATATAATAGAGCAGAAAGAGATTTAAAACAAGCAAGACCTCTTGGTGTTGGCACAAAAATCTTTTATGAACAAGCTGAAATTCAAGCTCCGCCAGAAGATGAAAAAAAACTTGTAGTAGCAATAACAAGTGATCGTGGATTGTGTGGTGCTGTACATACTGGAGTTTCTCGTAATATTAGAGATTCTCTTTTAGCAGATCCCAAAGAACGTGAAAATACAAAAATTATATGTGTTGGTGAAAAATCACGAGCAATTTTGTCACGATTGTTTGCTAATAATATATTATTTGTTGCATCTGAAGTTGGTCGTAAACCACCTACATTTAATGATGCTGCCAAAGTAGCAATTGAAATCATGAACAGTGGGTATGTATTATTATTAATTTAATACAAAATATCAAATTAATTTTCAAATTAATATATTTTATATATTAGTAATTAGTAAATTAGTATATTTATTATTAGTATACATAATTATATTGTATATTTATAATATTATACATATATAATATTTAATAAATTAATATTTACAGATATAGTTTTGGTTCTGGTCGTATTGTTTATAATAGATTCAAATCTGTGGTATCATATAGCGTTGACCAATTACCTCTTTTTGATAAAAATGCAATAGTTAGTGCACCAAAATTATCTTTATATGATTCTTTGGATGAAAATGTAATTCAAAGCTACTTAGAATTTTCTCTAACCTCTTTATTATTTTATTCAATGAAAGAAGGTGCTTGTAGTGAACAATCAAGTCGAATGACTGCTATGGATAATGCTAGTAAAAATGCAGGAGAGATGATAGATAAATTAACTCTGACATTCAATCGTACTCGACAAGCTGTAATTACTAGAGAATTGATTGAAATTATTTCTGGTGCTGCTGCTTTGGATTAAAAAAAAAAAATATTTATGAAAAAATTAATACATTATAGTGTTGTGAAGTAGAACACAATTATCGATCATTGGTGATTATACATTATTAAAAGAAAAAAATTCACAATTTCAAAATTAATTTGAATCAAATCCAATTAAATTATTCATTGGAATATTTATAATATTATAATTTACTATACTTTATAATATTATATTAAAACTGCCAAATAAAATGGATAATTCTATTAACTTTTGTATTATTATATTACATATATTATATTTATAAATTATTATATTAATAAAATTATAATATAAAATTAAATGTGAAAACATCAATTAATTGAAAATTCTTAAAATTTCAAATAACGTTTTCCTTTCCAAAATCTTTCGTTACTTTGTTAACAAATTTCGGAGTTATTAACAAAAAACACTGATTGTGAAGCATATAAATTAGTCGCATTGTTCGATGAACAAGTCTAAGCAACATATATTGAAGAAAATCTGTTGAACATAATATTTTTTTAATGAAAAAAAATTATCAAATTACATCTTATTCAAAAACAAAATAAATAAATAAATAATTACTAAAATTACTAAATAAATAAATTAATTACTATTAAGACATTTATATAGAATCCTTTCTTTTATCATCCTTTTCTTTCTTTCCTATATATATATATATATACTTATACAAATTTTTACTTTAATATTATAAATTTTCATAAAATCTTTTTGTAAATTACAAACTATATAAGTGAAAAAAGAAAAAGTATTATATACTTATAAATTATTTATATGAACTTTTAATCTAAATGTAAAATATTATAGTCTTATTTTACAAATTTATGTATTCGAAACTAAATTATATATTCGTATTAATATTTTATACATAATAATTCTTTTCTTAGTCACAATTAAAATGAATTTTATAAATATTTATAAATACTATATTAAATAATATTAAATAATGTTTACAAATAAATACTTATAATATAATAATATATATTTGAGCAATATTTGATACATTGAGGAACACAAACTTTGAAATATATGGTTATATGTTCAAATATAATCTCAAATTATAACAAATAGAAAATAATGGAAGAAATTCGAAAATCTCGTGTTATTCTTGAAGAATACGGTATACCAAATGTAAGCATTTTAAATAATATGCAATATATATATATATATATATATATATATATATATATTAGTTATAATTAAAATAAATAATTATTAATGATAATTTTATTTTTTAGGCTTCTGAATATACACATTATCAACCTCAACAGGATTGGAATTTACATAATTTTAAAAAAGTACACTTTTTAATTTGAATAGAAAATGTTATAATTATTGCATAATATATTGATTTATATTTTTAGGAATTTAGAATACAAGTTATGCGAGAATCTGAAGATAATAGAGAATTAGAATTTGATTTAATAGGTTATCCTGTTGGGTTTGCTAATGCATTTCGTAGAGTTCTTTTAAGTGAAGTACCAACCATGGCTATAGAAAAAGTTTATATTGTAAATAATACAAGTTTGATTCAAGATGAAGTTTTAGCTCATAGGTAATTTTTTATATTTAAAATTATCTCTTTGTTTAAAAATAACATATATTATTATTAAAGATTGGGTTTAATACCACTTCGAGCTGATCCAAGATTATTTGAATATCCTTCCTCTATTGCTAAAGATCAAGATGAAGTTAGTGATCAAGATACATTAAGATATGAACTTAAAATATCATGTACTTGGAATTCTCAAGCACCTAAAGATTCTCGAAGGACAAATGATATGTATAGAAATAGCAATGGTAAATATTTAATAATGGTAAATGGTAAATAGTTAAAAAAAATGGTAAAAATTTAAAAAGAAAAATAATTTTATTTATAGTATATAGTAGAGATATTAAATGGGTTCCTATTGGACATCAAGCAGAACTTTATCCTCGAGGAACAGAACAATTAGGTGTTTTAGAAAATGATATTTTAATATGTAAAATGCGTCCAGGACAAGAAATTCATGCTTTTATGCATGCAGTTAAAGGAATTGGGAAAGATCATGCTAAATTTTCTCCTGTAGGTAAGTATTAGATATTTACTAAAGTATATATTATCAAATTTTATAATATAAATTATTTTATAATTTATATTATATATGATATTTTTGAATTTAATATTGTATATATATATATACATATGTAATATACATATATATATATTACATATGTATATGTAATATAATATATGATATATATATATATATATATATATATGTATGTATGTATGTATAATATTGTATATATTTTTTCTTTAGCTACAGCATCATACAGACTATTACCAGATATACAAATAATAAAACCAGTAAAAGGAGAAATGGCAGATCGTTTAAAAAATTGTTTTAGCATAGGTGTTATAGAAGTAATTGAGAATAAATCTGGTGATCCAGATTCTCGTGAAGCTAGAGTAAAAAATCCTCGCTATGATAGTTGTTCTAGAAATGTATTTCAGCATGAGGATCTCAAAGGATGTATACGATTAAGTAGAATAAGAAATCATATTATCTGTAAGTTGAAATATTGTGTCTAAAAATATTATTTATTTGAATATTATATATATTAATAGTGTTTTTTCTTTTATAGTTACTATTGAATCAGTGGGAACATTATTACCATCTGTATTATTTGTAGAAGCAATTAAGATACTTAAAGGAAAGTGTAAAACATTTTTAGAAGAACTTGAACATATTGAAAAATAATTAGAATTGATATTATTTTTAATTGTAATAATAAATAAATAATTACATATAATATATAATTTTAAATAATTTTAGATAATTACAATTTTTATTATACCAATGTTTATAATATAATTTAATAAAAAATAAATGTAAATATATATAAAATCTATAAAAATTTTAACATTATTAAAAAATTTAAATTTTAAATACTAACTTTTTCATATATAATATTATTTATATGTATAATTATAAAATAATTATAAAATAATATATTTTTTTGTTTCTTGTACTCCATGATATTTAGATAATTTTAATTATTCATTGATATATTTGAGGTTATCAGTTATTTAATTTAAGTTATTTTATACATAATTTAAAATTGTATGATTATTATAAGCTTAATACATATAATTTGCAAATTATTATAATTATTTATAAATTATTTTAAACATTATATAAAAATAATTAAAATTTGATTCTTTATTAAATTGTTAATATATATTTTTATCATTATTAAATTAAAAAAAATATTTTTAAAAATATATTTAATTAGTAATATATATAAGTTAATTTTATTTTACATGTATCAATTATATCTTTTATTTCTATAATAAAATATATAATAATTCAAGTTAAAGAATAGATAGTACAAAATAATAATTTACTTCCATGTTTATCGTGATGCGATACCATAGACTTCTTGCACTAAACTTTTATTACAAGTAAAATTTTATATTTTTCTATCATCATTTTAAGTTTTGTTTTTACAATTACGGATAATGGGATTAGGAATTTTTCGATGGAAGATATTATTGATTATTCTGTCAGTTTTACTTTTTTGGCAATCCTCGAAAATATGGTTGAATTTTACACAAGGAAAATTTGGCATAAAAGGTAAAAATCCATGTTCACAAATATTATAAAATTAATTTTTTAAGATATTTTTAGTTTTAATTAATATATAATTAATTAATTATTATTTTATTAGTATGTTAATTTAAAAATTTAATAATTATAATTTTCAATTCTAAATGCCATATAAATCATTATTATTATATAACTATAAATTATATATATTAAATAAGTAGTTAATCGATATGTAAAACTTATATTGATATAAATAATTTTCATAATTATAATAATAAATTATATATTAAAATTAATGAAATAAATTTTATAAAAATAAAGTATTATTATTATACATATAAATATTTAATTTTCATGTCAATGGCTTAAAAATGAAAATAAAAATAATTATGTAACTTTCTCGATTTTCTTGGATATCTGCTAAGTTTTGTATAGCACAGCTTCAGGACAATCAACCAGTAACATTAAGCCAAAAAGAAGAGAAGAATGCACAAAAGGTACACATAGCTATTTATTATGAAGCACTATGTCCAGATTCACGCAGTTTTTTCATAAAACAGTTATTACCAACATATCACAGAATTCCAGATAATGTACGAATAGAATTTATACCATATGGAAAAGCTATGGTAAGATACTTTAAATAAAAAAAAAAGAAAATTTTAAACAATATATTTCTTAAATATTATGTATTATTATACATTAGTATAATATAATAATAATATATATAATAATTAAATAATTTTAATAATATTCTATCATAATATGTCATTATTATATGTCATCTATTATATTTTTCATTTTTCATTTCAATAACAATAGATTAGTGTATCTTACTTATTTAAATATTTTCATATTCAAATATTTTTAAATTAAATTAAAAGATTATTTATTATTTTTAAAGATAAAAATAAATATATATTTAGAATTATTCATCTAAATTAAATTTTTTATAGACATTGAAAACAGAAGATGGATATGAATTTAAATGTCAACATGGACCTATTGAATGTGCAGCAAATATTATTCATGCATGTTCTATAGACATTTTAAAGAATTCTTCCATTAAATTAGAATATCTATCTTGTATGATTAAAAATAATATGATACCAAAAAGAATCATGGAAACCTGTGCAAAAAAAATGAATATAGATTATAATCCTATATTTAAGTGTTATAATGAAGAAAAAGGTAAAGAACTTTTGGCTGAATATGGAAAATTAACAAATGTTTTAATACCAAGAATTTCTTTCATACCAACTGTTATAATAAATGGGGTAAGTTTCTTTAAATCAATTTCAAAATACATTTATTTAAAGTAAATTATTAAAAAGAAATTTTAATTCTATACTGTAATAAATATGGATTTACAGAGTTCAGAGAACCAGGCAAGGATATTAAAAAATTTACTACAAGAAGTATGCTTACATTTTAAGATTATTCCAGAAGGTTGTATACTATAAAAATATGCAAAGAATTTACAAAACATTAAATTTTCCTGACAAAATTGCATGAAATATAATATTTTTTACATAAATTTTTATGTATTTAATGAATGTAAAGATTTTTAAAAAATGACTTTTACCTTTTATTAAAAAAGAAGTTTTTATTATTAAAACAAAGAAATATTAATTTAATGAAATTGAAGAATAAATACATTTATATTAATATATAATTAATAGAAATTATAAAATTTAGTAGAAATATTATTATTTAAAAATTTTAATAGAAAAATAGAAAATTTAAATCAAAATTTTCTTTTATAAAATTTAACTTTTATATTCTACTAATAGTAAATTAATGTATTTATTGTTTTTATATTATTTTATATTATTTATATTAATGATATACATGAATATATTTAAAATTTGTACAAAATATAATATTTTAATTTAAAATCCTATCATTATGCAAAATAGTAGTAACACTAGACTATTTAAGTTAAAATCTATATGATATTTAAAAAAAATTTTTTGAGAAATTAAAGAATTATTATTTTTGTAATATAAGTAATAATTTATCGACTTTTTAATGTATGGGAACAATTTATTAACTTAATAACACTTTATACAAACTGTATCGCTTCGTCATGCACGATAAATGAAATATGCCTTTGAAATATGGCGGAAAATATCTCACATAAAATAGAAATAATAATCGTACAATCTCAAATATAGGATAAAGAAATATGTAGCAAAAATTTCTTTGTTAGCCGAATGAATAAATACATTTATTGGAATTATTTTTTAAAGATAAACATCAAAAATAAATAATGTCTTATCCACGTCACGACGGAGTTTTATAAATATCGCATTTTAATATTTTTTATGTAGTATCGAAGAAAAGATTGAGAACAAGAATGATATAGAATTTCTACTACTTTATTTGCGAGGAACAAATGTCTCAAGAAACAACTCTTAAAGAAATTAGAATGCATTTTTTTGATAAATTTCAGGCTTTTAGTTATTTTTTAAATACAATACTAATTTTTTTATTTTATTTTTTTTAACTCAATGTTGGCTCCTGACGCTTGCTGTAAAGAACTTTGAACAATAAAATTATAGTTTAGACTATGTATAACTTGCGACACGAATATAAAATTAATATTAAATATTGGAATATATTTTTTTAACTTAGACTTAAATACTAATTGTCAATGATCGATGAAACGAGCAATAACTTGTTTAAGCATTTAAATAGGGATGTTATTTGAATAAGTTCTATATCACCATTTACAAAAGGACTTTTGTCGTGATTCCTCTTTCTCTCTTTTTTGCATCTTTACAAAGTGAGAACATTTTCGCCGTAAATCTAAATTTTAATTTTATGTTCACAATAACGATAACAGCTATCAGAACGATCGCAAGTGAAGTAAAATAGTTGTAAGAGCTCTTTGTTGCGATTCGTATGCCTTAATATTTTTATAAAAGGCTTTCGAATCGATGAAACTTCGTAGATATGTTAACGCGAATCTTGATAGTGAATTATACACATACATTTTGTCGGCAAACTATTCCTAGATGCCATTGAAAATGACGATGAAGATAAAAATGGCTGAAACGAGAGGTCCATTGGTTAATGAAGGAAACGAATTGAGTAGTTGTGACCTAAAAATGAGGATACATTTATTTTGTCTTTTTATGATCAATGCGATCTAGGTCACCAGAAATACAAGTACTTCTCATTTTGTTCACTTCAATATTAAATAATAAAGGACTGTGGAGGAATTCTTTCTTCTTTTCTTCCTTTTTTTCGTAAATTAATTATATATAACTATATATACATATATATACGTATATATATTTATATATATGTATATATACGTATATATATTTATATATATGTATATATAATATATATTACATATATATTATGACTGAACCATCGACACGCATGTGTTTCCACTCTTCGGTGTCTGTTCTTAATATTTAAGTAACATTATCGTACGAATCGCACAAAATCACACCAGTTTTTCCGGTTTTAGTTGCTCATCTTGCGAGACTGGCACGCACCCCTGGGTGAAGGAAAATATAATGCACCGATCACTGTTGTGACTTGATTCCTTTTTTAATCCCTCATCCCTATTTCCCTGTGATTTCATTTATATTTCAACAAAAGTGGTGTCGACGTTGTATAACGCGCACGCGTTTTAAGGCTTTTTCAGTGGAGATAAGATACAAACGGGAGATTATAATGAAATTGAATACAGAACGCACTTGGTGAAATGTTTTATATGTTGCTGTTGTGTACTTGCGTATGTGTGTATATGTACGTGTATAATGTTGTATATTACATAAGATTTTTAAAGATATGACAAAATTAAAAAAGCATGTTTCATCAAAATTAAATCTGATGTAAATTAATTTCATAAATGTTCTACCTTTACACAAATATGTGGTCCAAGGTAATACTATGCATCTTTGAACTCTGAGAATTTTTCTTTAATCCTTATATTTTCCAGATACTAAAGAAATAGAATTATTCATGATGATACAATAAAGAATTTAATATGCATGGAATTATCAGCAAAAAACTTATTACTTTTTGAACTATGAAAAAAAAACCCAAACTGAATTTTTTTAACAAAATAAAATAAACGCTTAATATATACATTACTGATAAAATTTCTCACTAGAGCAAATATCATTGTTAACGTTATAAACAAATTTTTTTTTTTTGATTGAGGAACAATCAGACTAAATTTTTAATTTATCTTGATTAATATTCGAATCTACACAATATGTTATAATAATAATTTGTTAATTTTTCCTTTCTTTTAATACTTTTCCTCTCCTCCATTCACTAATTAATAATTTTTCTCAATATTTTAAAAAGTAGAATTTAGAAAAACTTGCATGTGAAAATCTTCAAAAGTATAGACAGAGAAGAAAAGGAAAAGATCAAAAAGAGAGGAAAGTAGAGAAACTTTTATCATCAACAAACGCATTTTTATACATTTTATACATATATATATATATATATATATATATATATATATATATAATATATTATATAATATATTTTTTAATTATATATAACATTTTTTAATTATATATTTTTTAATACGGAAATAAATTATCTTTTATGTAGATGGTATTTGTGTGTGCTGTATATTTTTTTGTATTCATGTATGTGCGCGAGTAATATGTATTTTTATGTTCATGTTGTGTAATTAAGTTTTGTGTATTTAGAGATAATGATTTTTAGTGGAATAACTCTTTTAATTAAACAATTGCCCTGTATTACTTATCGTTAATGATGATTAACGCGTGTTGGACGTTGATTTTTCGCGTTTTATAGACATCTTTGCGTCCAGATATAAGATTTTTTTCACTTTCTGGTCGATTCGTTTTTTGTTAACATTACATTTTTCTTTGTTTCTTGATTTATTTTAATACGTCAACACCACTCCAAGTTGCAAGTTTTTCCATTACACAGGTTGCATTCACTTTGATGTCATCATTGTGACGAATTCTAGACAAATAAAATGATTCTTAGAATTGTAATTTTTTAAATATATATTTTAAATTTAAAAATTATGCAAATATTTAAAATTTTAAATATTTAAAATTGAAAGTTTTAATTTGAATTTTTAAAATATTGATAACAATATTTTAATTCTAAAACTACATAATATATTTTGTTATTTAAATTAAAATTATTATATTTAATTATACAACCTTCATAATTAACTTGGCCATCACCATCAATGTCAGCCTCCCGAATCATTTCATCAACTTCTTCATCAGTGAGTTTCTCGCCAAGATTTGTCATAACATGTCTAAGTTCTGCTGCAGATATGAAACCATTTCCATCCTTATCAAATACTCTGAAGGCCTCCCTAATTTCTTCCTCACTATCAGTATCTTTCATTTTACGAGCCATCATAGTTAAGAATTCCGGAAAATCGATTGTGCCATTACCTACAATTCCAAGTATTTTTAGTTTTGATTTTTTCTGAAATCAGATTTTTTTCCCAATATTCTTAAGAAAGAGATAATTATATATATTATATAAGAATTATTTTTCTATTATGCAAGTATTTTAAACAAAATAAATTTAAAAATAATATTAAAATTATATGCAATCTATGAACGAATATAATGAATATAATGAATATAAAAATTGCATAATGAATAATATCAAAATGTAAATGTTAAATATTAAATATAAAATAAAATTATATAAAATACCATCTGCATCAACTTCATTAATCATATCTTGAAGCTCAGCTTCTGTGGGATTTTGACCTAGTGATCGCATAACTGTACCCAACTCTTTAGTTGTAATGGTACCATCTCCATCTTTATCAAATAGCGAAAATGCTTCCTTAAATTCTGCAATTTGTTCTTCCGTAAGTTGATCAGCCTTTAAATTAAAAAATTAAATTTTTAATTAAATATTAAATAAACCATTAATATATTAATTAATTAATTAATATATTAATTAAGTAGTAATATATTAATTAAGTATTATAATAATAATAAGTAATTAATATAGTATTATTAAAATCTAAGTTTTTTGCATATAAAAATTCTATTTTAATGAACATCATGAAAGTTTGATGTATTATAAAATAATTTTCTATTAATAATTCTTTTAATAATTTATTTAATTAGTATTTAAAATATCAATATATATAAGTATCAATATATAATTTACTTAAATATGATTATATTTTTCTTTTATAAAATGTTATATTCATTTGTATTGTACTTTTGAATAGAAAATCCTATATACAAATATAAAATTCCTATTATTTATATATTTGATTTTAATAAATTATTTCATTATAAATAAAAATTATGTAGTAATGAATATTAAAAATTTTAAATTAATTCATAACTTTTACAATAAAATATTCTTTTTATATCTTGAATATAAGTCAATTACATATAATTTATACTTTATATAAAAATATTAGGAATATTTAACTGTTTATTGAAAAGAAAATATATAATACATTATAAATTAAATTTTATAATTAAAATAAAAGTAAAAAAGTTTTATTAAAAATTTATGTTTAGTCGATTTAAAAGTTTGTTTATAAAATTTTAATATTTATATGCATATTTATATAAATAATTTAGATGAATTTAGATCGAAATAATATACATTTTAGGTTATGCGACAAAAGGCTCGTTGAACGTCTTTAAACATAAAACTATAATTATAAAATTATAATAAAAATGAAAATTTTATTTAAAATTCTACATATACTACATAAAATGTATTCTTATTTTTTGTGATTTGAAAATTTAGAAAATGAAATTACATAATTATAAAATATAATAAATATATTTATGTATAAATAAATATATTTATACATATATAACAATTTTCAACATTTTTTTAGTTAAATATATATACAATAAAATACAAATTAAAATCCTTAAATTTCAATTTTGAAGAAAAAATTTAAAACTCATTATGTGAGAAAACTAATTGTAGAACAAGTACGATGTATAAGAAATAGAGGAAATTAGCGCAACGGCAAGAGACCGCGAAAATCAATAGTGAAGTATTACTGTGTAATGGTTGATTGTCAAATACTATATACTATATAAAGAAAACAATGATCATCCATAAAAAAAAATAATAATTATACAAAAAAAATTTTGTAAGATTATTTTCTTTCATTACATAAATTTGTCCAAACAAAATTTTGTAAAAAAAAATAATGTGATATAAAATAAGACAAAAAAATAGATATATTTTAAAGTTTGTACTTTAACATGAAGATAAATTCCTTTTGAAATCATAATAAAATACATCTACAAATATATATATAATAATAACTGTTATATATATATATATATATGGCTTTTTATATATAATTATTTCATTAAATATGATTAAATTAAATTTTTTTAATATCAATTAATTTTTCAATTTTTAAATATACAAATGATAATAATTCATTATTCGAATTTACTATTAATAATTTAATATTAAATTGAAATTAGTGAAATATCCAAAGAAATTGACATTATCTCATGAGAGATTGATAATCTAAAGATAAGATATTAAGATTTTAAGTTGATAATTTGTAAATCTATAATTTCAAATAAATTTTTAACAACATTCAATTTACTGTTGCATTGATATTTAAAAAAATATATTATGGATAATATTGACTTTCAAAAGTTTTTACTGTACTTATAATAATGCTATATTTGAAGCAGAAGATTTAAAAATTTCGTTTCTTTTTTACATTAATGTTTTTTTAATGTTTTCATGAATATTTTTGAAACTTTTGCAATTTATGACATGTCCAGAAAGATTGGCAAAAACATACGTAGTCACCGGAGGAGAAATGGATCGATAGTCGGTCCATCGCCGCATACCGGCCATTACGAATGTAATATAATAGTGCGTTAGTAAATTGATACATAGGACAAGATATAAAATGATATAGAAATAGAAATCGAAACTTTTTAATCAAAAAAATATTACAAAAAAAAGTTTCATAATAAATGCGTATCGGTTGGGTTGCACGTGCACTCGACGCGTCAATGCGGCAAACGAAAACCAAGGCGAGGGTGAGGGCGAGGAGCCGCTAAACGACATCCGCATAAGCACACGCACCAGAAAAGAAAATATTGGACTTACCATTTTGGCTCGTTTTTACGTCTTGATACGTTTGACGATTTTAAATATTGTTCAGGCACTAAACACAAAGAATACTATTCACAATATCTCCAATGTGGAAAGAAAACTTATGTGCACGAAAGCACGGATAGACACGCAATACGACACAGCCGACGAGAAACGCACTCAGGACAGCAATGGAGTCCACCGTTCTCTCTCGGTGTACGAGCCTCTCTGCCGCTTGTCTCAGTCAAGTATCACTACGCCGCCCCTAACGGGCTACATGATGGTATCTCCCGATTGGTCGGCAATCTAGACGGGGGTTAAGGGGAGTTCACGCGGTGATGCGCTGCGCCGTTTCCTACGCGATCGACAGATAGTTCCGTGCGGCTTCTCCTCTGTGAAAACCCTGAAAAAACGACTAGTTTTTAATTGGACAAATGAGAAGAAGTAGGAATGATACAACGTCTAACGTACAGAATAGTCGTCATAGACAATCGTGCAAATCCGCTTTACATGTGGGGTGGGTGCGGTCGTGTTTACAGGACAAGTCCGGGCGAACTAACCAGGCCTGTGATTGGCCGACGCGCACCTGCAATGCGTCAGGCAGCCGCGCGGACTGTGCCGCCGCCGGCTACCGGGTCAAAGCCGGGCTTCCCTGCGAGAGATAGCTCGAATGCAATGAGCGCGTTTTTCGGGTGCGTTTAGCCCTACACTTTTTCTTTCTTTGTCTTTTTTCTCTTTTTTTTCTTTTTTTTATTCTCTACACTCTTTATCTATCTTTATTTTTACTTTATCCTAATTTTTTTTTTCCATTTTAATCTTCTCTTTTGCTTTTTTTTTTCTCTCTTTGCTTCTTTAAGATTTTTCATTAATTTCCTAGTTGTAAATAATGTCAATCAATACTAATGACAGCTATTAGAACGATATTATTTATTTACAATTAATTTTTATACAATTATAATCTTAATAATTTTTCATAATTTTTATCTAACTTTTGATTTAAATTATTTCTTAATGATAAAAAATCTGGACATAAATGATAGTAATTGGATAAAAAAAAGATTTAGGAAAAATAGTACAACTCTTTTTGATTCCGTTTTCTAGCTTGTCTTATAAATAATAGGTCATTATGGATTAATGCTTACAGTTTATACAAAATATTTTAAAATTGCATTCATGAAACAATGTTAGTTAATGAATACTAAAATCATTATATCCATTGTATATAGAAAAGTGAAATTGCTGCTCTTTATTGTTAAAATATTTTGTTATATATTTGTTTATAATACATTTAATAATAAATATATTTCTATATTCTAAGTTATTAAAAAAAGAAAATTACAATAATCTTTCAGTTATATAAATCTTTAATTTTTCTTATTTATAAAAAGTTTCTATATTATGTTTGATATAAAATTTTTAATTATAATTTTGTGTTATAATGAAAATTTTTGATTCTATTCCCAAGATAAGAAAAAAGAAAATATTTAAATAGTTTATTTTACATGGACCATCCCTTGTATTAACTTCAGCTTTAATGGTTGCAATGTTCTTTCATAGAGTCGGTCGATATTTTCTCAAATAAAAATAATGCGCAACTTTGAGTAAAAAAATATTATAATTACTTGAGCATCATTTTTAGGCTAAGAAACCAATATTAGATTAAAATCAATATTAGTGATACTTAAAATTCAACATTTAATCTATAACTATTTAAAAATTTGTTTTCATTTATAATATTTATTATTTAAATTAATATTATTAAATTATAATTTAATATTATTAAATTAAAGAATTAAAAAATTGAAAATCAAAACATGAAAAATATATACACTATTTATATATACTCTATTTTTATTACTGAATTATGCATAAAAATTATATGTCTCGTAATTGAAATACATAGAAATTTTATTTGGATTCGTAAAATTGTTACAAAAGTTAAAATGGATAAAGAAAAGAATGTGAGACTAACAATGACGAATAAATGATGTAATTAAAAAACTAGTATTTTATTTTATATGTATATAAAGACAGAAAATATTTTATATGTATATAAATTGAATCATATAATATAATATCACAGATGAAATTGATTTGCATTATTTATTTGTACTTTTCATTTGGATTATTTATTAATAAATTCATAGTGATATGTAATATATATGATTTTGATTTTGAGTAAATTATTATATTATAAAATATTATAAAATATTAATAATAAAATAAATTTAATGTAAATTTAAAATTCTTTGATATAAAATTTAATTTAATGTTGATATAGAAAATTGTTAATTTAAAGTTCGACATTTAATTCTAATAATAAAATATAATTTACATTTATTGTAAGTTATTTAATGTAATTAAATTTTCTTTTAATATTATTTATAAAAATTATGAATTTTACAAAAATAATGATAAAAAATAAAGACTGAATATTTCATTCAGGATAAAATTTTGATTTGCGGAATTGTATTAGTTGATTATACTGAATGTGATCATCGTATGACGTGTGAGAGAAAAATGTGAATGACGAGTCCATGATTCTATATGTATATAAAAAAAAAAGGAAATGTTCAATAAATTAATTGTTGCTGTTGCATTTGCAATTAAAAGATTCTAAATAATTGTCAATTAAAATTATTTCGTTTTTTATTTTTCTCTAAGTTTGTTCGTTAATTTTCGAAAATTAAAATTAAATTTTTTAAAATCATGACTAAAATATCTAATGTGTTCTATTACATTTTTAATTTTATTTCTTATATATTATGAAAATATAAATAAAAAAATATATTAATGATGTTATTTAAAAAATTCTAATAATGCTTTTAAATTTTATTTGCGGCAAAAAATTCTTCATTTCATATCAATATATTTTTAAATATTTTTTTATTATATTATCAAAATCAATTTAAATTTATTGCATGATTAATTCTTAGAATATCTTGTATATTCATATTATATGTAAATTAATTTTATCGTTGAAAATATAGTTTTTGGCAATAATAATCGGGTAATTATAAAACTTTTATAAACTTTCTATTTAAAAAATATTTGTTATGTAAATTGATAAATTTGTATATTTGTATTATTATTGAACATTTTCTAATTCAACAGTATTTTCTATTGCAAAAGTAGGTATTATAGATAATCTTCTGATTATATTATTCTTAAATACTATATTTATTATATTTTTCGATGTTTATCCAAATACGATAAATAAATAATTTTTGTTTAAAATTTCTAAATTAGTTACATTTTTATATTTATATTCTTAAAAATTTTTTAAATAATTATTTTTTTAATTAAGAAAAATAAAAAATCAATTTTAATTCTTACTTATAATTTTTAAAATAATTCGAAAATAATTTTATGTGGATATATAATTTTAATATAATAACATAAATTTGCTAGAATTTTTATTAAATATTACATTATATATTGTATTAATACTACGTTAATTTTGTTTATTATCTATTTTATCGTTTACTTTTATATTTAAGAATTATTAAGAAAAAAAATATAATTTTATAATTAAAAATATAATATTAAACTTTTTTATAACATAATATAATATATAATATATAATATATATATATAATATAAATATATAATATAATATTATATATATATAATATATATAATATAAATATATAATATAAATTTATATAACGATAAAATTTATAATGTAAATATAAATTAAATATAAATAAAATAAAATTTTGTAATTATATATTTTATAGCTAAAAAAAAAAAAAACAAATATATTGCATACAAGAATTAATTCTTTAAATATTGAAGTATATAACATATTGGCATATAATTTATTGCAAAATATAATGCAAATATATGTAACTCATAAGATTAAATTAATTGAAGGTAAATTTATATATGATTTTTATGGATTTTTGTGCTTTAGCATTTCTTTGTCTACTAATAAAAGTAATATAATATTAATCCATATAATATTCTTTTAATTATAATATAATATTAAATTAATATTTGCAACTATAAATATATGTTTAATATAAATTTTAATATAATTGTAATTATATATATTAGTTTTCTATCAAATTCTAATATTCACGATATCATATAATAAATGAATTTTCTTTATTGATTTGTAAATCATTTGTTTGCATATTTTTTGCATAGAATTCTTAATTCATTTAAAATTATGATATCACTTTAATATCGATATTCATAAATCTCGTTCATATCTAATAGATAATTAACAGTTTCGTTGGTGGCCGTGACCGATATGCGGTACGCCGTCGCACGATGTTCGCGATATCAATAATAAGCGATGAGCATGCGTGCGGCAAAAAAGAACGTTCACGTATGTACTTAACTACCTAACGGAAATGACAGTTCCTTCACGTCAATTTTTTGAAAGTATATCAAGGTCATCTTGGATTTGGAAATTACTATAAAAAAATATGTACAAAATACAAATATATGTATTATACAATATATATAACTACAAATTTTTCCTATGTAAATATCTGGAATAAAAAAATTATTTAGTGGAATAAAAATTTTTATTTATCAAAATTCTCTTATTAAAATTATGATAATTCATGTAATAAAAATGGTTTTCATAGTTTTATTTTTTAATCAAAATCTAAATAAATTATTTTAAAAAAATTTGTAACAAATAAATATATAATTTTATATTTTCTTGAAATAATAAATATTATAATTTAAGCAAATTAATAATATATGATATAAATATGCAATATTTTCTTTAGAAATAATATTTTATAACAAAAATAATTTAAATGTAATGAATTTAAAAAAATAATAAATTTATATGCTATAATTTATACATTTGATATAAAATATTATATTATTATATTATATTATATTATTAAAAAAGATTTATTCGAGTTATGCCATTCATTATTATTATTTAAAATACATATTTTTATTTTTTTTATTACATTTAAGTGTGTCATACCTTAAAAAACATCAAAATTTCTAACCTATAATTATGTGTATTTTATATATATTTTATTATATTACTAAATTTTTAATTCCAATACAATACAATTACAGCAAATTTGTAATCTTCTATAAGTATCGTTCGACGAATACAAAAAAAAGAGTAAGATAATAGTTGGTCGATTGTATTACGCATAGCCGTAAGCTCTGCAGATGCGTGATGCGCTAAACGTGACGCGGTACAATGTTCTATGGACTATCTATATAATACTGTTTTGGATATCGTTACCAAAAAAAATCAATGCTGAACCTGATAGGTTATAGAAAATATGGATTCATGACACAGTTCTTCAAAACACCGGCTTGTTGTTAAATGAGGTTTTCGAAAAAATTTTGTGGCGAAATTGCAATGAGTCTGCGCACCAATAAACGCGCAATGCGACACGCGATAGAATAGGATAGAAACACTTATAATCTCGTTAAAAAAAGACGAAACAGAGAATGAAAAAGCGCACAATAGCGTTCACAATTAATGGTAAGGAAGGGAATTTAATGTCATAGTAAAGAATGTTAATTTTATATGTTTATTAATGTAGAATCTAATTGCTATTAATTTAATAAGAAACGCGAAATATTTATCGATGTAGAATCTAATTGATGTTAATTTAATAAGAAATGCGATATTGGAGTCTATCCTGTAGTAGGTAAATTTGTATGTAATAATTTTAAATAAATTTGTTTTAATATGTACTTAACATATAAAAAAATATTAATTTTTTATCATATATTTGAAGAAATATAAAATATTGTGATTATTAAAAAATCATTATATTTTTAAAAATATTAAAAATTAAAAAATTAAAAAAAAATAAATATTAATTTATTATATTATTTATTTATATTAATTTAGTATTAAGTGAAATAAATTTAAATTTGATTTATATAAAAATATTATATACTTTATATAAAATATTATATAAAAATATTATATATTTTTAATATTTTTCTATAAAAATTTATAATATTTTAGAAATATCATTATTTTTTATTTTAATAAAATATAGATATTAAATTTTTTTAAAAAAATAAAATTTAATGATTTTATTAAAAAATTATGCTTAAATTATATTTTATCGAGAAGTTTATATTTATAATATTGCATCATAATATGAATCATATTGTTATTATAATTATTCCTATTTCTTTATTTTTATATTTTTAAAAATTTTTTTCATAAATTTTGAAAAGTATTAAATTATAATAAAATAATTAAAAAAAAAATGTACAAAATTAATTAAAAAAATATAATAAAAAGTAATAATATATAAATATTTATATATAAATATTATTATTTTACATTATATTGATATAGTTATTTATTATATAATATATTAATTATATTTAATATTTATAGAAAAAAAATTCTAAAATTTATTTTAATCATATATGTATATATACACGCGCACATCATACACAGAAAATTTACTATAAAAATATTTCTATTACAAGTTATAAAAGTGTACATTCAATTACATGCAATTTATAATATATTCAATAAATTTATTTAATGTTATTATATAAAGTTACATATATATTTTTATAATAATATATTAATAAAATAAAAAATAAAAATAATAAAAAATCATAGAATATTATTTGAAATTGTTTTTGATAAAAATTGTTTTAAAAAATTAAAAGTGAATATTAATCTTATTTATAAATATTTTATCACATATATAAAATATTAAAAAAATATTTTTAATAACATATAGAATATTTTTTTAATAAAAAAATTCGTTAAATATTTGATATATTTATTAATATTAAATTTGATATATATATTAATTATTAAGAAATAATTTTCTTTCTTATATTTCTTTATTTAAGTCTTTTTTACAGTAAGTCTTTATTGATAAATTATTTGCATAATACTTTTTAAAGAATTTATATATTTGTACAATAATGTAATATTAATTTTAAAGATAAGCAGGTACGATTGTCACAAGGACAAACAAATGCCAATCTTGCATGATAAATTACGATCTTTTTTAAAAAATTAAAATTTTGAATCATTCAAATGTTACTGGTATTGAAAGAATTGGCAATATTGGATTCGTAATTTCTACTTCCAAGGCTGTAGCCATACAATCACTTGCTGCTTCTACTTCACCTAAAGATTCTAATACTTTTCCTAAATTGTACCTATAAAAAGAAAATTATTTATTGATCAAAATTTTATAATATATAAATTATTTAATATATCATACTATCATATTATCATATTATCATTAAATATCATATTATATTTTCAAATATAGATACAAGCATAATTTTCATAGTATGTAATAATTTTTTATATTACCATGTTTGATGAGAATTTGGATCAATTTTTGCAGCATCTCGTAAAGTTTTTTCAGCTAATCTTTGACTACCCAAATAGTGATAAATTAATCCCTATATACAATAAAAATAATATATAAATATTATTATATATATATAATAATTATTATATTATAATATATATAATTATTATATTATATAATATATATAATAATATTATATATAAATAATATATAAATAAATATATTATTATTTAATTCATTAAAAATTGTTGTTTAAAAAACTACTAAAATCATTACCAAATGTTGTAAACTTTTAATATGTGATGGATTAATTGAAACTGCATTCTGATAACATTGTTTTGCTTCCATATATTCCAATTTATATTCATGAAGAAGACCCCGCTGGAATTTCAATACTTTTAATAATGAAATTATATGAAATAAGAAGAAGCAAATCTTTTCTTTATTTTTTCTTAGAAATTAATATTACTTTATTATTATTCTTAGAAAATAATATTACTTACTGTGTACATAATATGATGACTTAATGGAAAAATATTTGTAGCTTCTTGTAAAGAAAGAACAGCACCATTTGGTTGATCTAAAACTAGATACACTTCAGTAAGCAACAGCCAAACTTGTAATTGTAACAACCATGCTCTTTGTGGTCCAGGCTTTGGAGTAAAGGAACTGAGCGAAGATGCAACTTCCGATAAAGCTTGCTCTACTCTTGAAGCAGCTAATGATTGTGCATGAAGAGAACCTATTAAAAATTTTAGCTATTTGAAATTTTTATACAAAATAATTTAATTTTAAAAACTATAAATTAAGAAAATATATAAAGACATACTGGAGTCTTTATCAGACAATTCAGAAGCATAAAGTTGAAAAACACTTCTAGTTTCACTGCGTTTTTCACTATGCTGTTCATTACAATTAGCATTAGTTTGATCTTCATATAGATTCTTCCATAATAAAAGCATATGTCTTATGGTAAACAATGCTTGTTCACCACCGATACTTCGTAATTCAAGATGCGCTTTTACATAAAGAAAATTTAAATTATCTGGATATTCTTCTAATACACTATTTATTAAATGCAATGCTTCTGAATATTGCTTGTGAGCCGACAATAGCAATACCAATAAATGCAATGATGGAATGTGTTCTGCTCGTAGATTTAATGCAATTTTTACATGAATCATTGCGTCATTAATTTGTCTGTTAATTGCATATTCATGAGCTAAATAATATTCTGCTAAATGATCATTTGGATCACATTGTTGTGCTCTATTAAATAAATATATAATATTATAATATATTTAATTTATTTCTTTTTTTAATTTTTAATTGTACATACTTTTGAAAACATTCTAGAGCTGTCTTGGTATGATAAGTTTTATCCATTTTTACTATAGTATTTACTGCAAGAATACTATGACCAATACCAATATAAAGATGACATCTTGATTGCATCCCTTGAGAATTTGAAGTTTCTCTTTGAAGTGCTTTTTGACTCCATTCAATACCTTCTTTTATCTATATTGTTTTTAATATGTTTTTTATATGTTAGTTTTTACAGAATACATAAATAATGAAATAAAATTTTTACCATATTTAATTGTTCATAGCATAGTCTCGCGGCTAAAAGGCACGGCATTACTTTTTGCGATGATAATCTTGTTACCACTTTTAAAACTCTATAAGCATGCATATATTTTCCCATACTAATTAAACATAATGCACATTGAGTCCATACATGCGCTTCTTCATGAGAAAATTTCATTGCCCTTTCAAATGACTATAAAAATATAAAATTAAATTATGTTATGATATATATTATATATATGTATATATGTATATTTGTATATATGATATATTATATACATGTATATTTGAGAAATGAATATATATTGAAAAATTCATTGCAATTACTTCATACAGTAAATCCACTTGACTCCATCTCACAACAACTACTGTGAGAAGATCATATACTGCAGCAGCATTTTCAAAAGCATGAATTCTTGCATCTTTAAATTCTGGAGATTGACTAAGCACAGCATCTCTAACTGCCATAGCTTCACTTATTAATAATAATAAAATTGTTTCTTCATATTCATTTCTTGGCACAAACTTATTAAGACCTAAATATTTCTTTGGTTTCCAAGGTGAATCTAAAAAATAAATTATAATAATGATTTTATTTCCAATTCTAATTTTTTGTTTAAATTTTATCATAGTAATATATAGTTTTATTAATAATATTACCTGTTGAGTCACTTGGTATTTCTGGAGGTTTATATTCAGCACCACTAATACCTCGAATTAATACTTCTGCCAATTGTCTCGTTAAGGTAACCCTAAGACTTTGAGTTGTTGTAGACTCCACAGCAGATAAAATTTCCCTTATAAATTTCATGAATAAAAATTGTTTATTTAACATTTTAAATATTTTTCTACATTATTATTATTTTCACTTTCTTTATTTATAATTTTATTAATAGAAACAGATAATTACCTATAACGATTTATTGCACCTTGAATATTACCAATTTGAATGTACAATATGGGTGCCCTTTGTAGTGCAGTTTCCAATATTGGTCCAATATGTTTTGTAGAACAAAACGAAGATTGAGAAGAATATGTACCTGTTGATCAAATGATATTAAGGTATTAACTACAAAACTCAAATTTCAAGTTTTGTCACATTCCACCAACAACCCTATAATATCACCTGAAAAAATGTAAACAAATATAATTAATACAATATTTTTACAAAATAAATTTATTTTAATGTTTGCTATTACTGTTCTTTATTCACTGAATATTCCTACTATCAATCAGGATATTATTTATACATTTATAAATTATGGAACACTAAACATCAATTAACATTATTTAATGCAAAAGAATATGTTATAAAGGATCACCTGCATTGTTACTATTTACGGTAGATGTTCCATTTTGATGTTGCATTGCAAGTTTATCTTGTTCTTGTAAATATACCAATGTTAGATCCCCAGCTATTTCATAGCATTTGATGATTTGTTCTTGCCATTCTGCTATTTTATATTTTGATTTAGAATTTGGTGGTAATTTTTCTAGACAAAGACCTGTTATAAATAAAAAAAAGGATATCAGAAAAATTTATTGTTAACAAAAAATACAATTAATAGAAAACAAAAATAATTTGTTCTTATATTAAGATACATATTTTAAATATTGAAAAATTATATTCATAAAAAATACAAAGCAATGTTTTTAATTAATTTATTTTATGCAATAAATATATAACTTATTTATATGTATCAAAAAATGTATTAATAAATGTAACAAATATATTTTTTATTAATAAATTATATCAATAAAATCACCACAAAACAAATTATCTATGTTATACATATATTAATTATACAACAGGAATAAACACTGATTTACTTAATTATATATCAATTATTTTTAAAACATAAACAAATTAATTAAAATATAATATATGCAATAATTTTTTCAATGTTTAAAAAATATAAAATAAAATAATTAAAAATTATTAATTGAAAATAATATAAGATAATGAAATAATAATAAGAATTGAATTTAAGACTCAAACAAATATTAAAAAAAGTATTAAAAAAAGTAAAAGTATAAATAAATAAGTAATTTAGATAAAAAAATATATTATTATTATTAATAGAATATTTTTAAAAATCTTTTTTAGAAATTTTTAGATAAACAAGATTTCTCTGTATTTTGATATAAAAATATAATTATATAAATTTATATATAAATTTAGATTTTAGATTTTAAATACTAAAATCTATATATTATTATATTACATAATACATAATAGTTTAATAAAAATATATTGCTTTAATTTTAAATTTTGGAAAATTCTTATTAGCAATTCTTATTAAATAATGAAAATTATATTAACAAAACAATACATAATTTCAATATTTTCAAAGCTAATGAAAAAAAATTTGATTTATATTATTGCATTAACAATAATTTTCTACAATGATAAAACATATACAATTTATATTATAATACAATAATGTAATATAATTTAATAGCTGAAAGAAAGAAAAATGAAGATATAGGATAAACTTACACATAGCAAATAAAAGAAATAAAAATGAAGCAAAGTACAAACCTTGAATTGCATGTGACTCAGCAATAATGCGCAGTCTTCGGCGGGATAAATGTTTTCCTGTGTCTAAAGTAAACAAATCTTTCTTTCTCTAAGTTATACATTAATTATAATACTGAACAAATGATATAAATATCCTCAAAAATAATTGGTTGTATAAATGATTTTGATTTGATGTTACCTTAGATTGGAAAAGATTTATACTTTTACAGAAAATAAAAAAAAAGATATGCAGTTCTTCATCTTTGTTAGAATATTTATATTAATAATATTATATTTATATTAATGCAATGATATAAAATTTAATGTTTTAAAGCATAGAAATTAAAAAAAAATTTATTAAGTGAATATAAAACATGAAACTATAATAGATATACATCATTCCTTTATTTAAATAAGCAGGCTATTATATATGGTATTAAAAATAATAATACACTAGCATACTAATACATATTAATTATATATTAACATTATTAACATATTATGATTTAAATCTGATGCAAACCTTTAATTGCATATGATTCTGCAATAATACGTAGACTTCTACAAGGTAATGGTTTTTCTGTAAGTGTATGTAATTCAGCTTGTTGATAATGCTTGAGAGCTTCTTCATACATTCCCATTGCATAATGCAATTTACCAAGTAATAAATGTGCATCTAATACAACCAAAGCCTAGATAATTTCAAATATTATTTAATTAATCTAATATTAAAATATTTAAATTTATAAATTTTTAATAATATACAATAAAAAAAATATACAATAAAAAAATTATATAATTAAGATTATAATTACTTGTTTATCTTTTTCATTTGCTGCAAGAATTAAATATCTTCTAGTTTCTTGTAGACCATTTCTAGCTTTTCCAATGTTAGCATCTATAGGTGGAGTTTGTTCTAAAAAACTTTCTAATCTTCCTTCTCCACATAAAAAATTTGCTAAACATTCTAAAATTAAAACTATTTATTTAAAATATGCATTTTTATGTTATGTATTTATTATGAAATTAAATTTTTGTACAATTTTTGAAAATATTTTTATATATTAAAATATTTACAAATATGGATTTTTATTAATAAAATATGTTAATAAAAATTAATATAAATACTAATAGAAATATTTAATAATCTAGTAATTAATATTAATTATTCGTTTTTATTTTTAAAAATTAAAAATATCTAATAATTCAATAATTTTTAAAATTTAAATTAAAATATAGAAATATTAAAAAAATTTCATATCAAATGATATATTTTATTAGAGTTATATTTGACCTTTACTCATGTAATCCGAGACATGACAACGATTTTTTTAAATGAATAATTTACGAAATTCTTGATAATTAATTTTTATAAAATCTTATTAAATATTTTATTGAAAAACAAAAATATCAAATCACAAGTGTTTATAAACATTAAAAGAAAAAAAATATTTACCATTACTGGGATACTGTACTTTTAGGTGTTCTGCCAATTCTATAACCTTTTTCCAATTTCCTTCTTCACGGTTTTTATCGATTTCTGATTCAATTCGAAGGGTGTGTCCTTTTTTACTTGTCATTCTAATTCATATAGGAAAAAGAATGAAATAAGATATTAAATTCTTTTATAATATTTAGAAAAACATAAAGTAATATATCGATCATCAGTGTTACAAGTGTGGATACAACGTAAAAGAACACGTATGACAATCTCTTTCTCAAGCACGTGCTATTTTGAACTGTCTATCACGTCACTGATTCTACGATATATAGATACGATACTTCGTGAAACTACTTATAATATGGAAATCAATCCGTTTGAACATTATACACAAATTTATTAATTTATATAAAAATATCATTTTGTTTTTTAAATAAAATCTTACGATGTAGAATTATTTATATAAATTTACTAAATATATTTTAAATTAGTTATTTTAATCAAAAATAAATAACAATAAGTATTCTTTAATTTTATTTATTAATATTCATTTATTATCATTCAAGTTTATAATTATAATAACAATAAAAATAAATTTTCTATTATTTTTTTTATTATCTTTTACACTTATATATATTTGTATATACACTTGTATATATATATATATATATATACTTGTATAATATTAAATATGTGTATTTTTATATTTTATATTGTACTCTTACAAATCCTTAATATAAATATAAATATTTAATATTAAATAATATTTTTGATAATGAAAATTGAATTTCACTTCATTCTTTTTCAAGAAATTTTTTATACCGTTTTTTCCATTTATCTTTGACATCTATAATATTATGCTGCAATTTATATTTTTACTTTAAACATTTGAATTTTTTTTATATACATTTTGTATGATATATATATTTAATTTAAAATGAATTAATATAATTAAATAAGAATTATAACCTGTAATATATGCACTCCACGTTGTGTAAGAACAATAAGTTCTTTCATTCCATCATTAGTAATATCCATATAACATATAGAATGTACTGGAGCATCAAATAATTTTCTAATTATCAATTCCCATGTATTATTTATAAAATAAAAAATAAGAACTTCTTGACCATAAGTTCCCAGTAGTATTTCATTCTGACCATCCATATTTATATCGGCAACACAAGAACATAAAATGCAATCAGTTGTTTCACTACCATTCAATATTATATCTTCATTCATTTCATTATTTAGAATATCCCTAGTTATGAAAAATACATAATATATATGTTTGATTATATATCATATAAAATAATTGTACTTACATGAAAACAATTGCATTATTTGTATTTACAATAAGAACATTTAATTTTTCTTTATCATTTAAAAACATTTTGGAATCTATAATAAATAAAAATACTTATCGTTAATTTTGAATTAATCAAATTATAGATTATTAATTATATATATATATATATATTTAATATATAATAAAATTTACTTTTAGAGTTAATAAAAGAAGGTTTTCCAATATTATTTTGTAGCGGAAAAATTGATACACTACAGATAGGTTTATCATATCTTAATTTCCAACTTTGGCAAATTTTTAATTCTGGAATATTAATTATAGCTACATTAACTAAACCACATTCACAACCAATTACCGTCAATCTCCTAAAAAAATTAAAGATAAATATGAGTTATTATAATATAATATATAAAAATATAAAATCATACCAATTATAACTATCATAATAATAAATATTAATCCATATTGCGATTCCTTGAATATCATATAATTCAGGAAAATATTTTTCAATAGATGATTCACTATAACTATGATTTAATTTATCTTCTCTGATCATATGTATTTTATAATCACTACCAGAGAGTAGCCAAACAACCTAAAATTTTTAGAAATAGTTAAAATGTTGTTATAAATTTATAAAATAATAAATAATATCATTTTTGTTTAAATATTATATCTTATAAATCTTATTTATATCTCTTACATCTTATTTTCTAATTAAAAAAAATATTTTTATTATAAAAAATTTACCTCATTAGGAGCATTTTGTTGTGGTAATATTGTATGATATAAATGATATGGTGTATATGGTAATTCAACCATAAGACAATTTTGTGCTATAGCTTCAATTGAACTTCCTTCATCTCCTTCTCCATCTATAGCACCTTCTGTATATATATTTAAATATCTTTCTACAGATGTATCTGTACTTGCTTTTAAAATAGTTATTCCTATTACAAATCCATCACCACTATCGATCTTATTATAAGCATCAATAGATATAATTTCTGCACCACCTAATATATAAATATTGTATTTAATTAAATATAAAAAAGATTAATTTTCAGGTAATGTGTTAATACTTAAGATTACAAACTAGGAATATATGTAAAAAGTAATTCTTTAACCAATGGTCTTAAATGTAGATTTGGCATTAAATGATATTCACAGGAATATATTTTTCTTTTTAAAGAAGCTACTAGTACTTTATTAGAACCATTGGCAGAACACAACTTTGTCATTGAATAAATATTTCCTTGTGATGTTAGAGGAAACCAATGTACATCTGTTAAATTATTCATGTTTTTATATAAAAAAGTATTAATAAGCACAATAATTATTATTTTGCATGAATTATTTAATTAACTTTTTATTATTTACAGAAAATAAATAATATTGTATTGTTTTTTATTATAAACTTATATTTATATTTGAATTTTAAGGTTAGAAATATAAAATTAATTTTATTTATCACGATAAATAACAGATTTTATAAAATTATAAAATGTTTTATATTAAACTTTAATTTTTTTTAAATTTTCTATTTAAAAACAAGTATCATTTAAATAAATAATACATTAGATATAAATAATGTCTCTTTTGTATACATATGAATATATATATATTTGCATATATGCATATATATATATTTATTTAGTATATGATATTCTTATATTATATTTTTATTTTTTTATATATGATTGCATTATTAAAAATTGAGCATATTATATACAAGTTTAATAAATTTTTATAAATGAATATTTTAAATTAAAGTTTATATAAGTGAAATAAGGATAAATTTTATTTTAATATTATTTCCAATGTTATCGATTCAACATAATATATTGATCTAAGATAATTAGAGATCGTTTTAAACATATTAAATACATATTATTGATAATATACTTATAATGATATATATATCATTATATATGTCAAATAAATATAAAAAGAATAAAAATATATCAAAAATTATAGAATCACTTTTAAAATAAAATATATATAAAAATGACAAAAAATAATAAGAGAAAAATAGAAATAGAATAAGAATTAATCATTAGCATCATTTTTTAAATGTTAAAGATGTTTTTTCAAAAGTAGAATAAAGTAGAATAAGAAATAATACCATTTTTTAACTATTTTTACAATTTGCACTACTTTTAAAGAAGTCTTTTAATAAGGTAAACATATTAATTACATTTTTTTTATAATTTTTAATTAATAAATAATTCATTATTATCAATTCAAAATTATTAATAATCATAGATCATTATTAGAGTTATTAATTATATTTTAATTATATATGACAGAGAATTTTATCAATTTAAATGATAGAATTGATTATAATTAAATTTCAGAATTAATTTCAACATATATCAAATATAAAAAGTTATAGAAAATTACTCTTACAATACAATTAAGATTAAAAATATAAAATATATTTATGAAATATTATTTACATTAATTTTAATAATCAATTTTCAAATATTTATATTTAATTATTATGAATTAAAAAAAATAGGTAAAGAATTATATTAAATTAATATTTAAATTTTATATTAAGAAACATTTTAAAATATGATGAAAAATAAAAAAATGATAATAAATTCTACAATATAACATATAGTATAAATATAAAAATTTAAATCTGTTTAAAAAGTATATTTTGATTATAAGATAATTAATAATAAAAAATAAAAATTAAAATTACATATATATATTTTTATAAAAATGCAAATTATTTTGTTCAAAAAAAATTACGTTAAAAATTAATTAATAATTTTAAAATTATAAAATTACATTAATATATTTTCTTCCTTTTAATAATTATCGCAGAATTTATTTAATTCTTGATCACTTAAATTTACACAAAAATTTCTTTTGTAATAAATTATAAAATAGAATTTAAATATATATATGTATTTCTTTTTGTATAATTATCATATAAATATATATTATATACTTTACGATAATTGCTTTAATTATTGATAGATTTTATAAAATTAATAGCATATTGTACTTACGTTAATAATCATATTTTTCTTTATATCAGGACATTTAGTGAAATTCAATATTCAATTGTTGATTATTCAATTGTATCTAACCGAACGATTGATTTGAATTCTGCGATATCATTTAAATTAGTATAGAAGTGAACATATGTGAATTTAAAAGACATTTCTATCTAATATTTAGTTTTGTTTCAAAATTCTTTCAATATAATATTATGTATAATTAATTTCTTTTTATATTATTAAATTATCAAATAGCATTACAGCATATTGAAAATAATTAAACACCATATTTCTTATTATAAAAAACTTGCTAAGCTGACTATTTTATTTAATATTAAGATATAATTAAAATTATAAAGATATAATTGAAATTAATAATGAAAATCTCCTCATATATCCCTTTATAACATTAAATACATGATTAATACAATTTTCATTTTAAAAGTTTAATAAATAATCAGATATTAACATTGTTATGATATATAAAATGCACAATAATGAATTGGGGAACGCTTTCGTAGAGGGATCATGCAAAAACTACTAGAATTCATTTATCAAACGTGTATATGTACATATATGTATATACATGTACATAATATATATATTTTTTTGCTTTTTTTTTATTAAACAGAATCACAGAGCAAACTGGACATATCGAAGGGGAGATTTACATATTCTAGCTGATTTTTCTGGTACGATACATAGGGCTCACCTCGATATTTTATATATATATATATATATATATATATATATATATATAAATAATATATGTATATAATATATACATATATATTCTTTACGTTTCATTATTATACAAAATATTTTTACTGTTAAAAAATCAGCTACAATTTTTAGTAAAAAACATACGAAATTGAAGAGGGTGAGCCCACATGGAACAATCGCGACCCGCTTAATATTCGCAGAAATTTTGTTAGTGGAAGTAATTAAATTTTATTTACAAATCAAGGCAATATCGTTAATTATGTTTTTTTTTTTACATGTACTTGCGTTTTTCCTTTTAGTTTTTTTCTCTTTTTCTCTTTCTTCATTGTTCATTTGTTTTTAGTTACATATCATATTAACATTCTATATTGACGATATATCTTAATAATTTCATTTCATTTATGATGAATGGTTTTTTTGTACATTGTATATAATAATAATAATAATAATAATAATAATAATAATAATAATAATAATAATAATGATAATAATAATAATAATAATAATGATAATAATAATAATAATGATAATGATAATAATAATAATAATGATAATGATAATAATAATAATAATGATAATAATACAATAATTTATTAATTATGTATGCAACAAGGCAACGACTGGAATTTCGAGCTTTTTTATTTTTTATTTTTTACTTCCTGTTCTTTCTTCTTCGTTCACTTTCATTTAAATTGATTACATATAAAAAGTTTCAATTTTGATTTTGCGTCTGTTGCTTGGCAAACGATTTTCGCTATTATTTTTATTTTTTCTTCTCTTCTTCATTTATATTTTTCAAATTACACATTCATGCTTACATATGGTATGTATACACATATTCACACACACGCATACACACATGTATGTTTTTTTTTCCACTTTTTCAAAAGTATATCATCTCTCATATCATATCATATTTGCTTGTTTTATATTACAGCAAAATTGCTGTGAAATAACATTATATTGGCACTGAGAAAAATGTTAGCGTTTTTATTGCTATTACAATATGACATAGTTACTAAATAAACACTGTATTTGGGAACGAATCTAACGAACTAACAATAATTATTTGAAATTAATGCAAGAATATATGCGTAATGAAAATAACGATATAATTCGCATTACTTTTTGTTTTTTCAAAATTTTATTGATTTTATCTATCATGAATCGATAAGAAAAATTCATTTTATAAAACAAACAATACATACAAATACATATAAATGATTTAATAATTAATTGTAATAAAATTACCGGTATAAATGAACTTTTAAGAAATTCAAGATAACTCAATATATTAAACATTACAAAATATAATAAAATATAATAGATTGTATAAACAAATAATTTGCACAAATACCAGTGAATTCAATTAAAAATATATTATTTATATGTTCCTTGTTCATCAATAAGAGCAATACTTGTATTTTTGTACATATACGTATTACATATACATATTACATATATATATATATATATATATATATATATATATATGTAAATTTTAATACGAAAAATTACGAATTTGAAGACATCGTTGCTTTGCTATATAAAAGTATTGCGATTTATAAATTAATTGATCTATCTAATATTTATATATTATATATACGTATACATATAATTATTAATCATAATTATTTTCGCCTTCACGCTAACAATTTTCTCGGAGCACATTTTCAATAATAAATCTAAATTGTAGCAAATGAATCATTATCTTTAGTGTTTTGCTACAATATCTACAATCATGTTACAATTCCATAGTGATGATGATGATGATGATGATGATGATGATGATAATAAATCATTAATAATAATAATAATAATAATAATAATAATAATAATAATAATAATAATAATAATAATAATAACAATAACAATAATAATAACAATAATAATAATAATAATAATAATAACGACGACGACGACGACGATGATAATAATGATGATAATAATGATGATGATGATGATGATGATGATGATGATGATGATGATGATGATGATGATGATGATGATGATGATGATTATAATAATAATAATAATAAAAAAGAAAAGAAAACAAAATGTTTGGAAAGATTAAAACATGACAAAAGAAACGCATGAATATTACGAAATACTATAGATACGTGTTTCAAGCATTCAACAAATTGCATTCAATAAAAGCAGTACACTGGATTGTTAATGTTATTTAATCACGGAAGCACAACGTGATGGATACTTAAGGGATGTTTGATATATGTTATTTCATGTACGTTAAATCTGATAAGGAACACAGTCTTTGTCGGAAATAACATGATTTTTTCCACATCTGTTTTTTCAAAAGTTTACAATATTATGTTGATGTTTCCTATATTTGAATTTTATTATTATATAGTATTAAAGATAAAAATTTTTGTGAAAAGAAAAAGGAGGGACAAGATGAAGAACTTAGAAATAATTTTTTAAGATTTTGTCACATGACTGTAATCGCATTGTAATCGCTCATATATACTTTAAATTTATCACTCTTTTCAGGCAGGAAATGAGAACAGAGATTTTAACTCTAAAAATTTATCGAATATTATTGATATATATATATATATATATATATATATATATATATGTTCCTCTGATTTTCCGTGTTTTTCGCATATATTTCCTGAAAAAGTACTCTATAATTAGAGTCATTTTGATGAGCATTATACAAATGAAAAATGAAATATCTTTTATATTATAGATTTTATATTATATTATAGAATTGCAAATATTATTATTTATGTACGTTTTTTTAAATTGATATTATATCAAAAACTTTTAAAAATTAATGATCATTTCTTATAATATCCGATTCTCTATTTTAATAAATTTATAAATTTATAAGAATAAAATGGAAAGGATATGATTATAGCATAACTTTGTTTTTAGTTATAACGGCGAGGTACATTTACTAAATATAAATATTTTATAACATGCCGTTTTTTGTTCTTAAATATAATAATAAACATAAATATAACAATACAAATAATGTCTAGATATAAACATTCAACATTTTTATATAATGTTGAGATAAATTTGTGTATTTTAGATTAAATAATAAATATTAAAATGATCTTATATAAAACTTTCATGAAAATCAATATAATATTTAATTTTTATTTATTGCATATATTTAGTATATAATGTTATTTTTGTATCAGGTGCTTTAAAATTTGATTGAAAACAATATTGTCAGTTAGTTACATATAGTTACATAATATATAATATAATATGTAACAAAAAAATTGAAAAAATATTTAGTTGGAAGCCATTTAATATTATGCAATATACAGCATTATGCAATATTATGCATTTAAGATTTATTATTATGTAACTTTATTATTTCTGTATACCTTAGCCCTTTTTTATATGAAATAAAATCTTATAACAATAATAGTTTATTTTTTTTATCAATAATAATAATATGATGAGATAAGTAATAAAAAATAATAGAAGAATAAAACAATAATAGAATTCATATTTCTATTTATTCTATTTTTATATTTATATTATTTATTATACTTCAATTCATTCTATTAATAAATTAAAACTAAAAAAAATTATTTCCAAATCATAAATGTATAATATTATTAAACTCTATTTTAATGATTATTTTAAAATATAACAATAAATTTATTTTAAAATTTATTAACTCTTTTTTATAACTAATTTTTTTTTTGTTTTTATTTATCAATATTTTATTTTTCTTATTTTAAAATATAAAACAAATATTGCGCGAAATTTCAAAAAAAAGACCAATATGTGACTATAAATTTTTATATTATATTATATGATAAACATATCATATGAAAATAATAAAATAAATAATAAAATAAATCAATAAAAGGGATAAAAGCTAATAAGCACATATAATATATATAAATAAAAATTTCATTTATAAACATTTTTATTTAAAATTATATTTATTTAAATTGTTTGTTTTTTTCTAATAAATTTTATTTTGAAAAATATAATATGATAAATAATATAAAATAATATAAAATATAATATTTGAAACTAAGTTAATAATGACAATATAATAAAATTTGGTTTAATCTATCTATAAAATCTGATTTAATATATCATTAATAATGATGAATATATTATCAACAATACAAATAAAATAAAAAAGCATGAATAACGATAGTTTGGATATAAAAATGTAATTCTAATTGTACATTTCTTATGCACGAATTAAGCGTACAAAATTGTTGACTATTTATTAATAAGTGTATTACAAATGTAAATATATACTTTTTTATTCATTTATGGATTACATCTAAATAATTTTAATTTATTAATGTATGTAATGTAATTTATTATTGTAATGATTAACATAATGCTTCATCGACGCAATTGTTTGAAAACAGAATGATATGCATTAATATAATATTCAAATGTATATTATTTTTTTTTATCTTATAAAATTTCTATTGCATTATTCTTTCTTTTTTTTTTTTAATTCTTTGGAATAGAATTATAATATCATTAAAATAATAAGAATAAAATATCATATACTTTTTTCATAGTTTTTATTTAAATTAAATTAACTAATGTTGTCAGATTTGATATTTCACCTTTTTTATTTATTTTATAAAAAAATGAAAAAATAATTTATTTTGCATATACATTATTTTTCCACATATTTATATTTTAATTTTTTATGCTCATTTATAAAAAAATTCTATTGATTTCATGATAATGAAGTTAAATATACAAGTTTCCAATGAACTTCACTAATATTAATATTAAATAGTTAAGAAAATTTTATATTTTTGTAAATATTTAGAATTATTAGCCTCATAAAATATACATAAGAATTATTTTATTCAATATGTGATAATCATAAAAAGAGAAAAACTCATTGAAGTTCAATACTAGTATAGTGTTAAAAGCAAAATTATAGTAAATAATCGGAATATTTAGAAAAAAAAATTATAATAGCTCATCAAAAGACTCTAAGTAATCTGATTTTTTTTTCTATATTACACTTTGATTTATTTTTTTGTGCAAATAATTTTTGGATGTACTTTACACAAATTTAAATGATATGACAACTAAATATATTTATTCATCAAATATCAAATTTTATGTTTCATGTATTGTTACCATTGTCATTTACTCCTTTTCTCAAATACATCAAACACGGGAATATACACATTAATTCATTGTGTAATAAATTGTATTTAAAACATATTTTTTTTCCAATTTAATTAAAAGAATGTCTTGTTATATAATCAATTAGATTAATATTTTTGAACTTTTTATCAATTATATTTTAATAATTAAATAAATAGAATCAGTTCATTGTTTTTGACATATTGCGAACAATCAATATTGTATTATTATTTCTCAGAAAAAAGAACTGAAATCAATAAAGAAAGCAGCTGTGATTTATGTTTTATCGAAATAATTAATATATAATTCAATTTTTCATTTCTTTTTGACAATTTTTTGATAAATGTTTATATTATATATCCAGCATTTAATAAGTCATACCTGATTATCCATTGCTACATAACAAATAAGCAATGTGGAATATTCCAATTAAAATTCTCCTCAGAGTGCATTGAGCGATGACAATACTGACTATTTGGCTAGAATTTAGGTAGGGCTAGGAAGCACCAAGTGAACCTGACCCTGGGCTTGGACTACTTTGTATAGCCGAAGGTACTTGATTATAAGGATGATTACTATTGCACAAGACTGTGTAAATATTCTCCACATTACTGAGCTTTTCAAAAAATGGAATTAAATCTAATAATTCTGAATCTGTCATATCATCAAACCATGATGCCACTGGTACCTAAAAATAAACTTATTTTATAATTTATATCTCTATTTATTTCTTTTCTTCTTTGCGTGTGTGTATGTTTCTTCTATTAAAACTTACTGCATTATCTGGATGGAAAATGTAGCTGGCAGGACTATTATCAACAATAATAATTTGTTGTAAATCCCGTCCTAGTTTATTTAAATCTTTAACATAATTTCCTCTGTGATAAACACAAGATTCTCTAAACAGTCTTGCTCTAAATACGCCCCATCTGTCAAGTAAATCTGCTACTGGATCAGCATACTGTAAATATCAGAAATTTTGAATATTCAAATAATATTCCTTTCCTAAAACTAATAGTAATAAATAATTGTTTATATAATATACCTTAGCCAAACTTGCAGTGAACAATACACACTCGTAAAGTTCACCCATTCTCTGTAAGAATTCATCCACATAAGGCCTCTTTAAAACATACACTTGATGTACTGTCCCATCAATTTCTACAGGAACAACAAAATCGGCATTGTTGATTGGTTTGAAAGAACTATGCACTAGTGTTTCATCCAAATCAATCACCATGCACTTCTTGTGCATATCCTGATGTCTGACAGGTGGAAGAAGGAACCTTGGGGATCCAGTCCTCAGGGATGGAGAACCATGTCCATCACCTTGCAATGAACTTGTTTTTGAACTTTTTGAACTACTTCCACGTCCTCTACCAAGACAACAAAGTAGAGATCGCAAAAGTCCACGCCCTCTTGGCTTTTTGCCACTGGCTGGATTATTGTTGGCCACTTCATTTTCTTGTGGTAATTGAGCTACATTTGGAAGAAATAAAATTTGTATTGAAACAATAAATTTTATGAATATATATATACAAATATATATATCAGATGTATTACATGAATAAAAATTATTAAAACTTATTAAATTGTATTAAAATATATTTACATAAAAATATTGAAAAAATAAAAATCTTTTTTTATAATTAATTTTAATATTAATTAATATTAATTAATTAAGGAGCTATACATGAAAATTTACTTTTTGTTTAATTTACAAAATGAATTAAAAATTATCATTAGCAAAAAATATTTATATAATAATATTTACATATTATTTAAAAATTTTCAAGAGAAAAATATTTGACTTTAATTGCATTGTTTAAATCATTCATTCAATATCGAGCATCATACAACAAAATACAATAGTTTAAAACGGCGGCAAGATAGAATACTACACGATGAAATAAGTTACACGCGAACTTAAGTGAAAGAAAAGAGGGGAGAAGGATGATTTGAAGAGGAGAGGCAAGGCAAAATGAGGCGAGGCCAGGCAAAAACGAGGGCGAGAGGAAAAGAGACGTCGGAAGTGAAGTATAGACGAATAACAGGAGAGAAGTAAGAGGTGACGTTAGGTGAGGTAAGGTAAGGTGAGGAGTGCGGTGCAGTCCCGTAACAGGTGCAGATTCCATCCAGCATCTGGAAGAAAAACGTAAAAAAAAATGTAAGGCGGCAAGCTGTATTCACAGCAGACACCTACCTTTCCCATTATTAAACTGGCCTAGCTCGTCATCCCGCGACACTTGCGTGATAATGGACGATGCGTCCATTTAAACATTTGTTGAGAGTCTCTGCGTGTCTGATCGTGAATTCCGTTAATGCGCGCGCGCGATAATATACATACATACATATACAAACACGCGCGCACAATCTTGAGAATGAGAGAGCATATACGCGCGGTAGCACGTACACGCACTAACTCAGTCACGATGTATGAAATTTCTCCCTCCAAATGCTGTCACGGCCGCCGTCGCCGCCACCACCACTACCACCACTACCACCACCACCACCACCGCCACCACCACCACTACCACCACCACCACCACTACCTTCACTGTCTCCTTCACTGCTGTTGCTATTGCCGCCACCGCCACCACCACCTTCACTGTTTCTACCACTGCCACTACTTCTGCGAAGATCACTACAACTTGGCGAACGGAGACGCATAGGCGCAGGCACGGGCACGAGTACGCTCACGCACACGCACCCACACGGTGTTTTTAACACTACAGATATTTATTTCAAGATCGGCACAGGATTTATTTCGATTTCAAAAACGAATACCTTGTTTATACTATATACACATACAATTATATTTAGCAGAATTAAATATTTAACACTGCATGAAAGCAATCGATCGGTTTTTTAAACGTAAACGTAACAGGGGAAAGTTAATCCAATTCTTTGTTGTCTTCATTCCAAGGGAGCACGTATTGCACGTATGCTACGTATACGTGCATGTACGCTCTCTCTTTTACGCGCCACACCTATATCATTGCGCAGTTCATTGCGATTCGACATTTCTCATACATGTTATATTTTTTAAATATTTTTTTGTATCCGATGATGATGTTCTTCGATGCATATTAAACATCAATCTTTCAATAATAAATTTGAATTTAAAATAATCAATCTATATAGCTTCTAATTGAAATTAGTAATAATAATGATTTGCAAATGTTTTGTACACAACAATTATATTATACACTTAACACACACAATATTAAACAATGTATATTTTTCACAACATTTACTGTAGCTATAATTTTATCCTTTCAACGGAAACAACGTTATGGACTTGCGCTATAAAGGTTTTTGATGTTACAATGTTTTGCTAGGTCTTGTATTTTATGCGATTGTCGCGTCTTCTTGCGGCTTTTAGTTAAACTATACATATAACCGTTGCGCAGTGTTTAAACTCAAATATCAAAGCTATAAAAATAAAACTCAGGATTTTTATTTAATTCTTTTTTTAAGATATGAACTGATTTTATTAATATGATTCATTTTAAATAAATACGTTTTTTAATGAAAATATATATATATATATATATAGTTTACAAATTTAATTTAAATAAAATCATTTTGTTTGTTAATTTTAATATTTTTTTATAACACAAATATGGAAAAAATTTATTTATTATAACTAATAATGGTATAACTATACTTAAATATTTATTTTTATTTTGAGGTTTTATTTGTATATTGCATACTATTTATTTAATATGTTCTATATTAACACAATATTTGGTCTTATACTTTAACTTATAATACAATAATAATATATTGATGATTGTTTGATATGTTTCAATAACTTTAGTCATTAATTATTGTAAATTGAGCATGAATTTTTGCGTAAAATATAATGTAATATTCTTATATGTCATATTGTATATATATTATATAATATTTAAATTTATTATAATATTAATTATAAATCATTTCTAATAATATCTAATATATATGAATTCTAATGTTCTAAAATGGAAGACCAAGGTAATTTGTGCCCAGATAATACATTTTGCTTTAAATAAAATGTAATCATTTTATTTTTTTACGAAATTTTGTTGTATATTATATAAATGTATAAATATTGATATAAATGATTTTTTTTATGATATTTTGTTATATATCATATAAATGTATAAATATTGATATAAAATTTTATTTTTCATTTCAATTTATTATGTATATATATATATATTCTCTATTAATATATATATATTTTTATTAAAATCTATATTAATTGCAAATCACTTACAACTTACATTCCATTCATTCTTACAGTTTTTTATATTATGATAATACTATTGAACAATAAATTGTAAAATTGTAAATGAACATGAACATAATATGCAAATATTTCCCTTTTATAATAGAAGTTTATATGTATATTAAAAAAAAAACGAAAAAGAAATTAAATTATATATATATATATATATATAAGGTTACTATTTTTTATTTTTATATTTTGCACAATTTGATATATCTTGCAAAAAAATCACTAATAATCACTTTATTCTTTTTAATTTTCGATGTTTACTTAAAATTATTTTGTTCTTTTTTAATTACAGTGATAAAGAATCGAGGACGGACTTTTTTTATTATAATTTATCACTTATTTTTCATTATCATTGTTCGTCTCGTCACTCTTCCACAAAATAAACCAGTAATGAAAATGATACCAATCATTGTCAAAGCAATGATCATAAAATATCGTCTTGCAGGAGATTGATTTACTGTTGAATATAATTCTTGTATTGAATTTGGTCCAATTAACTGTAAATAAATAAATAAATGAATTCTTATCTTATAAATTATAGAATAGATATTTTTCTAAATAGTATACAAAAATTTGTTACTTTTGCTGCATTCCTAAACATTTCAATCCTAGTAGTTAACATTTTGTAACAATCGGGTTGTAGAGACTTGTTATTGTCTTCTAATACATTTTGTAAACACTTGATATCTAATAATAATAAAATTTTGATTTATATTTCCAATACACATAGAAAACTTTTTTTTTATTTAATTTGTAATTTGTAATTTGTAAATCAATTATATAAATATATCATATATTTGTTTACGTACGTCTGCCTGCGCCTTGGGGAACATCACTACAATATTTATTGATATCAACAGCACATGCTTTTTGTAATAATGGATCTACATTGATATCTGCTCTTCTTTGCTCTATTAAATCAGCAATTTCAAGTCGACATTCTTCTTTCATATCTCTATTACCAGCATTAAATTCCATTTTTAAACATTCTTCTACTGCTCCAGAATCATTTTCATCTGCTCTACAAATTGTTTCTATCTGTTCCAAATAATTATATATTGCATAAATAATTACTATATTAATAAAAATATATTTATTTTTTTTGTATAATTAATTTAAAAATAATACCTCATGTGCACACATTGTAGCTAATAATGGATTTAAATGATAATTTAAGGCTGCCTCTCTAAGTATGTTGGTCATTTGATGTTCACATTTTGTTAAAAGTTTAGATTCTCTAAATTTAATTTTTAAACATCTTATAACTTTTCCTTCAAGTTCTTTATCTGTAGGTTCATTTAATAATACCTAATGAAAAAATATTATTTGTTTAATGAAATAATAAAAAATAAAAAAATATTATCAGTAACATATTTTTACCTCTTTACAATGTTTATTAATATCATAAGAACATGCTATTTGTAATGCAGTATTAAACCTATAATCTGTATTTTGTTCAATCATTCTTCGAACAACAATATTTTTGCATTTATCATCAAATGTTGGTTCATCTTTATATTTTTTTAAACAATCTAATGCTTGTGAACGGCTGATATCATGACAGAATTGTCTGACCATTATTCGACAATTATTTAATAAAGCAAAATCACTTGAACTATCTTGAAATTCTTGTTTTCTTACTTTGAACAATTGTTTATGACATGCATCAGATAATTTTGATTTATGTGCTGCTAAACATTCAAGAATCTATAAAAATAATGTTTATATTAATATTGAAATAGAAAATATTGGAATAGAAAATTGAATAATTTAAATAAGATAAATATACATATCAACCTGTGAATTTCCTGGTTCAAGATTATAACAATATTGTTTAATATCATTTATACATTGTGCTTGTAAAATAGGATCAAATTGAATATTTTCTCTTTGTTGATAAAGCTGTGCTTTTAATTGTTGTCTACATTCTCTTGGTATATGATGCTGTGTATCTTTCATTATATCTTCCTGTACTCTTGTACTTAAGCATTCTATTACATCTGCTTTAGTTTTAGATCTAAATATTAAATATAAAAATAGATATTTTTATCGATTAAAATTTATATAAAATATTTAAAAAATTGTATTAAAAATTTACTTTGGACACCATCTCTTAACAGAAGGTCTACAAGCTTCTTTAAATTTATATGTAAAGTGATAATTTTTTAATGATATTAATTGAAAATGTTCCACTGCTGCTTTACATTTATAATCGGATCGCACATTTAAATCATTTTTATGTTCTATTAAACATTCCATCATGTCACCCTCATCTTTACCATATTTTAATATTTCCTATTTTTATAAGTTTCTTATATAAATTATAATTAAGTAAAAAAAAATATATTTATTAATATTTAATTTAAATTTTTTAAAAAATTATATTGCACCTCACAATAACGTTCCATAATATCTTGACACACAGCAGAAATTATTGGATTCAATTCAACATGTTCTGCTTGCTCTTCTGTAAAATTACCAACTGCTAATTTACAATTCCTATTTAAACTGTAAATAAAATAAATAAATTAAAAATATAAATAGTGTAAAAATTCAGATTTTTATGTAATTGAATTTATTATTACCGATCTAAGTTATCTTGGAGGCATAATATTTCTTCTCCTTTTGCCGTTTTATCATAGCAAAATGATGCTAATTCATTCAAACATACTTCTTCAATTTCAGGTTGTAAATCAACATTTATTGCTCTTTGTCTCATAACACGTCTAATTTCTTCAATACATTCTGTTTTTAACTGAAATAAATCAATTCAATAATAAATTCAAAAATAAATTTTAAATAAATTTATTTACAATGTTATTTATCAAATTATGTAAATTCTTACTGTCATATTTTTTTGAGGATGATATACATGTCTATATAAACATGGTAAAACAAGAGGTCCTCGTTCTGGATCCATTTGTTTTCCATCATTGGCCCATGCATTTCTTGCATGACATAAATGTATTGCATCAAATTTACATGCTCTATACAATTGAGGATCTAATTCAAAATCTCTAGCTACAAAATATTGTATTTGAATTAAAGCAGTTTCACAAGCTTTTGTCATTATTTTTGTACCAAGTTGTTCCATTAAACATGATATTACTCTAGCATCACCTCCATGTATCTATATTTAAAATAAATTACAATATTACTTATTTGTTTAATTAGATATTATTTAGATTTCTTAAATTTTTTCTTATTTGATTAAATATTTCTTACATCTCTACAAGCACGAATAACAACAAATTTACATTGTTCTCTTAAAATAGGATCAATTCTCCAATCTTCTCCAGCATCAGTTTCTGTTATTAATTCTTCTATCTATTATGATGACGAAAGATATTTAATTAATATTTATAATTATATAATTTTTTATATATAAAAATATATATAAATATTTAATTACCGCTCTTTGACATTTACTAGATATTCTTAATTTTTTTTTTCTCATTCTAGTATGTTCCATTAAACAATGAATTGTTGCACCACCAATTTTCAAATTATTACAGAATGTTGTAATATCATTAGCACATCCATCAACTATTTCAGGAGATAATCTATAATCTTCCATTAAAAGTTTTCTATGATCGAACATTTCAGCTTGACAATCTTCATCAATTTTGCTTCCATTTTTTGCTGCTGATTCCAAACAAAGAAGAATTTGTGCAAGTCTTATATTTTTATCTTCAAATGCAGATCTTCTACAATGATTAATTTTAATATCATCTTTACAAGCTTTAACCAGTCCTTTACTAACTTTATAATCAGATGCAATTAATTTTCCTCTTCTTGTAAGTTGTTCTTGACATACTGCTGTCATAGATCTATTTGTTTTGTGTTGCATTAAACATTTATATACTTGACCACTTCCAGGTCTAATATTTCGACAAAATTCACTAAGATCATTTTTACAAGCCAAATATAATTGATGATCTAATTTGATATTTTCTGCTTGTATTTCAGATACATGAAGAATATGTCTTTTACATTGAAGTTGAAGTTCATTAACATGTTCTTGTAAACAAGCTAATATTTGTCCTTGAGATATATCTCTGTATGGTTGTAGTTTGTCACATTTAAATTTCTTAATATCATTTTCACAATCTGAAGAAAATGGTCCTATTATAATTCTAAAATCATTAACTGCAATCCATTCTAATCTTTGAATATATGCAATGCACTTAGGATTTTTGACTTTTTCTTTTTGATCAATTAAACATGAGAGATATGCTCCATGTTTTTTGCCAAAACCAGAACAATCTAATGAATCTAATTCTCTACCACAAGTTCTTTTAGATAAACGTTCTATATTTGAATTATCTGTAATGTTTAAGATATAATCCCAAATTGCTTGACGACATTCATCATCAATACCAGACATTTCAGTTGGCTGTAAAATAAAAGTAAATAGATAAAAACAATAATTTTATTTTATTTATTTTATTACATACCTTGTTTTATGTTAATTACAAATGATTAGAAGCTATACCTTAAAATTTTGAATGCATTCTAGTAACATTAATTCGTCATTATTTTTAGTTATATGACACAAGCGATTCAAATTTTGTCGGCATTTAATATTCATAGATTTTAATAAATTGTCTTCAGTCAAATCAATTTTAGCTCTTTTAACTCTAATGGAATTATCAATAGAATTGCTGAATAACCAACTGATTTTTGGCATATTTTCACCATTATTTACATATTCGTCTTTAAAATAAGTTTTTGTCAAATGAGTACAATTTAGCATCGATATATGTAAAAAAATTACAAACAAAATGTTTGTTATATTTATTTCCATCCTTACGAAGTAGATTCACTTTTTCAATTAAAATTTATTTTTGATAAAATACATTACATTACTTTTACGTTTTTATAAAAACTCTTCGTATTTTTTTCTTTATTTTTTTAATTGTTATTATGTTATATCAACGTCACGAATAATAGTATACTCGTAACACCAAACTTTGAGCAGACAGATAATATCTATGTAATACTTATTATCTATAGTTCTAACAATTTGATTTTCAAATAAGCTTAAAAGATAGAAATTGAAAAGCAAAATTGATTTATTATACAATAATTAAATTATACATTTAATATTTTTTATATTGTAATTTACAAAAAGTAAAAATATTTTAATAATTTAAATAATTTTTAATATAGGTCATCTTGAATTTTAATGTTCTATAAATATTTATAGTTTCCAATTATAAAAGATATAAAAGTAATTTTTAAAAATATAATAATAAAATAATATTAATTTAAGCTTAAATCATCATTATATACACGAATATATATTCTGATAAATAAGAATTATTGTTTTGCAATATTTGTCATTTATATCTTCTAGTGAAAATGCTCCTTATTGTGAGTAATATTACACAATGTTGGCAAACCTGATAATTGAGTATGTATTTCTATCTCGTCGTCTGCATTAAAGGGCAAGTGACAGTTCGAGCTTTATTGTTGACATTCCTATGAAAATTATATTAGTGTGTAGTACTTAAAATTAAAAATGTAATTTTGAATATAATTAATATTGAAATACAAGTGAACTGTTTTTCTTTGATAATAAGAACCATTAAACGATTTTAGTGAATTATGTATTCATAAGAAGAAAACTTAACTATTAAATAATAATTGGTGTTTGAGAAAGTTTTAATTATATAGAATTAATAAATTTAAAATATTTAGCGCATGCAAGTTTAATTTATAGATTTTTCAATTGTTTCATATTGGTTGTTATCATTTAATAGCTCTAACAATGACTGATTATTGGAAAACTTCGAGGCATCGCCGTAAACGTTGTTCTCAGTAGTATGTTCTCGATAGTGAATATAAAGTGAATATAAAGTGCATGTGTAAAAGTGAATCAATCCGTATGGTATTACAGCGTCACTTTCTAAAAAAAATTAATAATTTCCTTGATTGGTAATAATTTTATTACAAAAATTATTATTATATCTTAAAAATTTATATAAATATAAATAAGTTTTAATTTAATTTTATAAAAAATTATAAAAACTTATTTATTTTATATTTCAATAATTATTTTTCTAAACAATGATTTAATTTCGTTTTACAAATTTTTTTTAATAATTTTCATTTTATTCGATATATTAAAGATATAACGTTTATTAAACACATATTAATATTATATTCAACAAATATAATTTAATTCAAATGAGTTATATATAATATATATCTTTATTGAATAAAAAAAAAATTATTGTGTAAAATAATATATCGTTTATATTATTTAACAATCAAAAATAACATGCAGAAAATTCGCAATGTATTAAAATTGATATACGACATAATACGATATACGACATATACGATATGTATAATATTTTGAACAGTGATAAAAAATATTTTGTTATATATACCACGCTTAATCTATGCTTTGAATGTATTTTGTATTTCTACGTATCATATTGACCGTTCTTTTTTGGATAACATATTAAAAAAAATATATTGTTCTAATTTCATAATTTTATATGTAAAGTAATGGAGTACAACCATCTCGTGTCCATCTCTGATATTTTCGGCTCTATCTATAACAAGTTGTCATTAATTATCTATTATAGTTTTATATTTAATTTCATATTTCGTATTTTTTTTATGAAATATATTAAAATTTAATAATTGTTTTGAATTAATATTTATTAATTATGATAGTTCATCTGATTATATCAATATATCATTATCTGATCTTTTTGGCTTTACCTTGAAGATTCGAGGTCCAATGAGTGAGGAAATCGATCAGTGGTTCCTGTTGTATGTTGTAACGAAAATAAAGTAATCGATTCGAATCGGTAAAATTCTGGCTGAAGTGGTAAAACGGACAAAGAGAAAGACGATTTCGGCATGATCTGTGGAGATAACAAGATCTCGTTAGAAATATTGGGCGGGGAGGAGGAGGCATGGAAGCTGAAGCTGGTCGGCAGTCTCACCATCAGAGGCTGCAGCTTACCCTGTCATCCCCGGGAATCCCCGGACTGGACGTCGTAAGAGCATTGCATCAGGTTTGAATCAACGAATTTAATTAATTCTTCCAATTTTACTACCATTCATGATATATATGATATAAAATATCATTATAGTTAAATTTTTATTTATTTTATATTATATTTTCTTCTTATTTGATCTAAAATAATTTTAAACATTATTAAATTAAAGAATATAAAAACTCTTACAGTTTTCTTACATTAGAACATTAGAACATTTCTTACATTATTTAGATAATAGAGTTTAAAAAAGTTTTAAAAAACCAATTTTAATATTTTTTTTTTTCTAAAAATCATCGATTAATCCGAGACATCCATGACATTAAATTTAATTTTTTTTTTCTTTGATTTTTTTTCCAATTAATCTTTTAACATTTGTTGATGATATATATATATATATATATATCATGAATATATATCTCTACATTAATACACTTCTTCCTTTATATTATTTTATATTGAATTATATTTTTTGGATTTAATTCTGTGTTAAATTTTCATTATACTTTCTATCTGATTCCTGTTATATAAATAGTTATAAATATTTTATTTTCCATTGTACGAAGTTGAGAATTATTGATAATTTATTCGTGCAATTTCACAATAAATTAGAAAGTAATCAATTGATTGCTGATTTTTAGAATAGCATAATAGCAATAATAGCGCATAATAGATATCTTTTTTTTAAAGAAAACATCAATATATTAATCATTATATATGTATAGCGAAATCAAATCATATGACTATAATTTTTTTCAAACATTCATCCATAATCTTAATTAATTCCTAATATCTTCATTTGATAATAATATGTAATTGAAGCTATTTTATGAACATTCGAATTAAAATTTATTGTTATCGCATATGATGATGATAGGCATAGATTGTTTGTTAAGAAAATAAAATAAATTGAATAGTTTGAAAAAAAAATAATGTTACTTGATATATAATGATTGGAAATTAAAATTAAAAACGAAAAAAATCAAAACTATTGCTTTTTCAGCTTTCGTTATACTTTATTCTGATTTTTATTTTTTTTATTTATAAAATTTTTATTTTAAAACACTCTTCTTAAAAAATTTTAAAAAAATATTAAATATTCCTTAAGATGATAATGTTATAATATTGTAAAGTTTAAATTTAATTTACATAAATTCAAATATTTTATGTTTTAGATGCTTTAGAATTTTTTTGCTTCCTCTTATATATATCTTTTACATTTGATTTACAAAATATAATGATAATTGACTTTTCAATATGGTCCTTTCAGACTGTGATATCTTTGCGTTCTGCGCTGGATTCCTCACGGGAAGAGCTTCGTCGTCTTAAGGAAAGGTTTGGTGATTTTTCTGGCGAAAGCTATGTTAACGTTGTCGAGAGGCTCGCTCTTGAGAATCATGTCCTTAGACGAAAGATCCTAAGCAGGAACAGTGAATTTTCTAACGATGCTGCTACAAGTCCGCCACCTCAGGCCCTCTTTTCTTCATTCGCAGTAGAAGACATCGAAGAGTAAGCCTATCTTTAAATTTTGCTCGATTATCATGAGCAACTTGGCAAAGGAAGTTGATCGATAATGACCTTTTATCGATTCTCTTTATCAATCGTAGTAATATTAACATGGAAAAACGATTTTTCCTATTTGCGTGCAAAAAATGGTGTTCCAATTAATCACATTGACGTGAAACGATTATTCATTTATTCATTGTTTGTTGTATTTGGTTTTAATTCAACATTTACTTTGTAGTTTTATACGTTTTATATGTTTTATTTTTATTGACTCGTTAATAAAAAGTTATTTTGACTAAAGCAATTTTTCATGTTTATATAAAAAGATATACAGAATTGGAATAAAATAATGCACAACGTGTCTTGTCAAATATAAAAAAATTCAGAATAATAGTTATATATAATAGTTATAATTGATAAGATATTTGCATAATTCGATAGTTAGCAACATGAATCGCTAAACGGAGAAGCTTCATGGTGTTAGCATTAATTAAAAGGAATGCGTTTAGTTCTCGATGTTGTAACTATTAATAGCCACGCGTAGCGTGCACACGCGGTTTGTTTCTCGCTGTCATTCTCACCCTGTGAACGATATCAGTCTGTCAGAGGAAGTAGGCGTACTCATGGACGAATCCAGGGACGAACTAGTCGCGGAGGACATGCCAGAGGCATCTAAACCGGTCATTGGGCCGTGTACCGACATCAACGCTGGAAATAACAATGAGAATCCTGATTATTCTCATACAGCTGAGAAAATGTCCAAGAATGCACAATCCTTCTCGAAATCAGAATCTAAGGACATCGGATTGAAGTGCACCATGTCTAAGGACTCTATTTCTGTTAAACCTTTAATTGGAATATCTAGCGTCGATTTGGATGACACGTTGAAAAACGAGACTTCTGCTTTGACCAATACTAGACAATCCAAAGATATTGAAGAGGAGGATGCGATCGAGGTTCAAATTGATCATTTGGAGGTGCAAGAGAAGGATCTCGAGGATTTAAGTTTGAAGTCTGTCTCCGATGGAGACAATTCGGTGTTCAGCGATAATCCGGACACGCAAGTGTCGCAGCAAAATCAACGTCAAAATCAAACGGTGGATCAACCGAAACCGAACGATCAATCCGAGAACGAATCTGAAGAGCTCGATGATATCGAGTTGATATTCACGACGGACGAGACTTGTCGCGATCTCGGTCTTCAAGAGGACCTCGTCTCCATAACGGAAACCGAATCCTGGCAGCAGGCTGTACCCGCTGGTCAACCGGTATTATTGAAATATACCAAATCAACCGAAGGTGAATCGTTGGTGTGCAACGGTGAGAAGACTAGCTCTGTCGAAGAGGCGGTTTCCTCGCAGAGTTCGAGTATCGATCGCGAGGAAAGCGTGGACAGGTTCGACGAGGGTTCTAGCACCAGGTTGAACAAAATATGGTCGCAGTGTTCGGTGTTGGTTGAAACGGATATCAGCAAGTGTGGAATCGTCGAAGAGCCTGAACATGCTACCAGACATGCGGTTAGAAGGAACACTTTAGCTGCACCACCCACTGCCTACAGGTAATAGATATTTTTTTAATGTCGCATAATATATCAATTTCTTTTTTTCTCAATATCTTTTTATCTTTTTTTATCGAACTAATAAATATAGTAATTTTTTATATAATAATTTTATATATAAATTTGTTTAATTGAAATAAAAATTGGAATAAATGTAGATGTTATTTTTCATATCAAATTTTTGAAAATGAAAGTGAAAAAGATACAATTATTCGATTGAATGGATGTGCCAAGTTTTACATCTCGTAGGGCACTTCAGTCTGCACTTGACGAAGAATTCTCACGCTAATATATGTATACGTATATTCGTTGAAAGTGCATTAATTAGCTGCTCGGTACTTAATTGCTATATAAAACGTTTTCACTTACTTCCAACTCTTTTTTCTCTCTTTTTTTTTTCGTGTACACAATTTATTTTACAAAGCATTGTACGACTGGTACGCATAAAGGAAACGATATCTTATGTTTCCTGCCATATAATCGACACGTATATGTAATTTAATAAACGTTCTAATTAAAATCATTCGTCTGTTCACCTGTTCTATTTTATTTCTTGCAATATTATAATTATATATTTAATCAATACTGTGTATAATTATTATCGTGGCCAAAATTATTATTAATTAAAAGTTGTATCAGATATTGGCTTTGATTCTAATAGATTATTAATTAAATTAGATCAGAGTTGGTAGTCAATGTATTCATGAGTGATGGGATGAAGTGTTAACGGTTCAAAATTAACACATAATTCGATTTTATCACTTCAAAATTTTATCACTACATATTTAAAAATCAGTATATCATATTATATTAAATGTCAATTAAATTTTATAAGACGAATATTAATTTTAAAAAAATTTCATAAAAAAATAATCTTGTTAATAAATACGTAATTATCCACTATTTCAGACCGATCATCCATCGTGAAGCTCTGGCGGGTAACCGACGAAAGAGCGTGGCACCATTGAGACCAGTGATGGACAGGATCACCGGTGCAAGACGAGAATCTGGCGCCCAAACAGACATTTCTGCGCTTCCAGCCCATTGGCGTTCCGAGAGTTATCTCGCGCATAAAGTGGCTCATACGTTCACCACGTTGCCCAGCAAATTTGCTTTGCCGGCCGGGGTGCCTGGAAGGCTTCGATTATCCGATAAAACCCGAGAGGCGAGAAGAGTCATGCTGTCCGACATCAGTTTCACCAGTATGGTACCGGAACTGTCGAGAAGTGCCGATCATCTCTGCCACGATTCACACGCACAGGTAGGATCCGAATTGGGATCAGAATCTTCATAATTTGTATTTGTAATTATTATAAAATAATTATTATTATGCGACAGACGAGAGAAATCTGTTCACTGCAAATTGCATATCGATTTCTATATCGCTTTCACATTTATTATTGTATATATGTTACATCTTTATGTTACAATTGTTTTAAATTTTTATATGTTTGGTGTTTAAATATTTTCGATTATTGTGCTTCATTAAATATATTTCGTTATATTTGATGGAATTTACATTTCAAGAGTATCTTGATGTAATTAAATGATGATGAATAATAAAAGTATATTCTATTAATGTCTAATAATTTTTTATTTCTCGTGATCAATGAATATAATCGGAGCATTTAATATCGGATCCTTAAAATGAAATTATAGCATTTTATTAAAAATTTAAAAATTTATGAAATAGAGAGCGCAAAGAGAGAGAAAAGAACTTACATAATCATGTTGTTTTTTTCTTTTACATCGTTGATATCGTAATATAGTTGTTCATCTAAACAAAACAGATTTCTTGGAAAACGGAAAACTTCATGGAAAAAGATAATTAGAACAAATTTATTTACGTGTACATAAATCTCTTTTGCAACGTGGTAGAGTTATACCTAAAGCGTTGTTTTATTTCTGTTAGTATTCACAGAAATGAATACTCGTTGTGCGTGGGAGAAGGTCAAACGAATGAAGTTAATGCAATTCGTTGCAATTCCGTCTCTTCGTCAACTTGGATGACTAATTACCGGTTTCGTCTCGTTTTATTATGATACTACCGGTTTATAATGTTTATTGCCTTGATTGATACGTAGTGTCGATTCCAATAATATTCTCTGTTGTACAATTACCGTCTTTCTTTAAGGAAGAATCTATCGATCTCGAGTATCGCAATCGAAATGCAAATATTTTTCATCGTTTCATTTCAACTTAAAATTCTTTGAAATTTTTAATATCATGATCTTACGTAAAACACAATTATTATTCATCTTCATTTTCCTTTTTTATACTTTTTCATCCATAACTTTTAAAATTATATTGACTACAAAAAGTATTTGCACCCATGTACCTTTATTTTCCAAGTTTTACATTCCTATATAAATTAAATAACAAAATATATTACACTCAAATCTAACAAATTGTGTAAATATTAGCACAAATTCAACAAGATACAAATATTATTTGTTAATTCCGTTATATAATAGACACGTGACCTTCTCCTCGAGTCACGAGGCTATTATACTATTTATAGACGATAAAACTACATTTTTTAATCGCTCACGTTTTTTCTTTCAGACTTGCTTCAGTTCCCGAGGTTGTGGACTTCGTACACCGGACGTGCATCGGCGAGAATCATTGGGCTCTCCTGCAGGATTCTGGCCCCGTTGCAACCCTGCCACAGGACTGCCGAGTCCCTGCGACTGTCGTCTCTCGACCGACCTTTATTCTTCGCGATACCGCGGTTCATTGTCCTCGATCCCATCGCCCGGATTGGAGGTGGTCGGCGGTCCACCGCGTAGACACTCGTGGAGAGCGACCGCGGCGTCCTTCGACACTTGGAGAGTTCCGCTCGCCACTTCCACCCCGAGACCCACCTGGTCTTCTATGCCCTCTTCTCCTACCCACGTGCACCCGCCTGCTACGTCCTCGAAAACTTCTAAGAGCGTTCCTAAGAGAACTAGATCGAAGGTCACCTTTCAAGGTACGTTCTTCTTCAGACAAGTTAATCTAGATAATTTTTTTTGTCATCTAGAGATCAGAGATTGTCAAACATCGTGACACGTGTATTATTTCTACGATGGACAATTTAATTAGATTCAAAATTTATCCAGATTTGAACTGGATGTTATGGAAAATGCGAAGAGAATAAATAAATAATAATTCGAATAGAGAATTTTTTATTTTCGTTGTGGAATGATTTTAACAACGATAAAGATAGAAAAGATAATTGGAGAAATAATATACTATACGTTACGAGTGTATCTATAAATATTTATAGTTTTAATTTGAATTGATGTTTGAAAACGAGTGAATTTTATTTTCAATCAGGATAAAATGTTGCAAATAGTAATTGATTTCTCGATAATCCGTTGAAGCTGGTTACAGTTAATTGAATCTCAGCCTCAGCCACTTTAAATTAATCTTCTATCGCGCTTAGCAACCTTGTATTGGATAGAACCGTATCGTAGGTTCGAGTTTCCAACGTTATAGGATATGGACGAGAAATTTGATCGTAATCTACATTACGCGGGTGCTTTTCAATATTTTTTTTATATTTTGTATCTGCCCTATATCTCCGTACAGTTATTACAAACAATAAAAACAAAATTCACTTGTTAAGATTACTTTTATAATATTTATTCGAATTTTAAATTTCGATTTCACAGATACTACTATTTCCTTCAACTCGATAGTTATATAACAATTTTAAAACGCGCAATATTCACATGTGTTTCAGAATTGAAATATATTATATATAACTGCGCAAAAATTTTAAAATAATCAAACTTTAAACAATTTCAAAGCTGATACGATCACGGTTACCTATTCAATATATTCTTTTAATTCTTTTACAAAAGAAAGAAAGGAAAAAAAATATTACAACGATTCCAAACTTCTTTTTCTCATTTCCAATAAATACGTACTTACATTTACGATTCGATGAATTTACGTTTACGATGAACAAATTCGAAATCCTCTCGGGAAGACAATCTTAATTAGCCGGAACCTGTTATGAATCTGGTGTTTTCCCCAACAAGTAGCAAGTTTTTCGCATACGATCATCAAGTTGGTTTGCTCGCAGAATGCCCGATGACGCGTGGCAGCTTGCCAAATCTGCGCTCGGATTTGGTGACCGGCGATAACAGCGGCGATTCGACCGAGTCGTTGATCGACGAGGCCGAGGATTATTTGCGACGAAGCATCGACTCGATGCTGACAATATCCAGTAGCGGCGTCAGTTCCGATTACTGGAACAGACAGACAGCTAGGCGGAGACGTACACGGCGATACTCTGAGCCGGATCTAATCCGTGACTGGCATCCGCCACAGGATGCCAGACCGTACCTGCCAAAGGTAAATTCCATCATCAATTATCTCTACGTGTATTGTCCCTCGATTCGAACACTGTTTCGCATCGAATTGCGACTTTGTATTATTATTTAATAATAACTTACGAATCTATTTCTCGTAGAGTAGTAGATAGATTTTTTAGAATACGATTAATCGGATTGTTACGATCCGATTTTCGTGGTAATTTCGTTTTTTGAAATATCGTTGGTGCGATAACAAAGACGAGCTTAGAAAATATTTCCTTTTTAATATTCGATTAATCTTTAACCTTCCCCTGTATTTTCCTTCTTTCGACAGATACCAAGAGATCTAAAGCTGGATCATCTCGTGAAGATTATATCGCCAGAGGGTAAAGTTCTTCAAGGGCGAGTGAGATACGTGGGTCCTGTACCAGGCCGCGAGGAGACTCACGTAGGCGTGGAGTTACCTTACTCGAATGGCTCCTCCGATGGCACGTTTCACGGGAGAAGATTCTTCGATTGGTAAGTTTCGTTTATTTAAGTTATTTAAAAAATTCTATCTCTTCTCGAGCACAACGTCAGCACAATTTTATACGTATGATTGATCGATGCGTGAAGTAAGAGACTTCGATGAAACGGGGAACGTTGCTTCGCTGGTGAAATAATAACCAGGTCTTTTATCGAACGAACGTTGATCGCGTTTTCGCAGTTAGCAGTTCCTATTAACACAATGCCAGGATCGCGACTCTGCATCGTTACCGCAGTGAAAATAATGTTAACGAAATGCTTAGGAAACGAGACATGGATATCGAATTATGAAACTAAAGTGATATTGAACGACCGAGTAGACACCGTAAGTACTTTCTTCCAAAGAATAACTCTCGTATATCGTAGTACGGGATAAAAGTTTTACTATTTTCGTCGATATATCGACAAAGTTAATTTTACGATATTAAACTTGTTTTTTTACGTTCCTCTTAACTCTCTCTCTCTCTCTCTCTCTCTTTATATTTTCATTATTATTGTCATAAAATTAAAAACAATTAAACAACAAATTTTTTAAGCAGCTAAGAGTTAATTCTTAAAAAATTCAAGTCCATAGTGGTAGCCTGGAATACTTTTCCATATCAATATTTAATATATATAATTGTATATATATTTCTTGGTATACGAAAGTCCATGTCAAGTATATCCTCTCTTCGGTAAGAAAAATCCATCCACCGTAACACCGCAGCCCGACATTTTTCCAACTCGCGCCGCAGAAAAGAGTAATTACCGGAGCGCATACTTGAGAAAGGCGCTACCTACTTCGCGGAAACAACGCGAAATTCCAGTATACGAACGGGATATATTCGATGGTCGAGTAGATTGCTCGAATTTCTGCAGTTACGAGGTATAATAGTGATCATTTCGCAGCGCACGAGGTTTCGTGATGCATTCGTTTACCCGTATTTTACGAGGTCTGGCCGGGTAATCGCGTCCCGGCAATGGGGCCTTTCCTCCCTTTCAGCGAAACCGTTCCAAACGAAACGGCGTGTGTCACGATTTCTTCGCCTAGTTCTTAATTAAATCGCCGCCGCGTCCTTTCCCGAATCATCATCGGGAACGTATTTAATTTCGTAATTGCATCGTGTTCTCGAGATAATAGATCGAACGTGGAACGAGCTGCGTGACAAAAGCAATTCCGCTACGCGATAAACTCTCTTCTCGCTTCTTCTTCTTCTTCTTCTTCTTCTTCTTCTTCTTCTTCTTCTTCGTCCATGGACGTTTCTCTCGGCCATGTGTGCACGAGATTATATTCGCGCGTGGACTGGCGTAAACGTGGCTCTCTCTCTTCCAAGTAAGAATGCAAAGTTCACCCTGTGAACGTCGCTCGATAACTTTACATTTAACAACTTTTGTTCCTCGAAAGAAACGATAATTCGCTCATCTCCGCCCGGATAACGAACGGATGTACAGAGGCTGGTTTGATATTCCTCTTTTTTTAAATATTCATTTTGTCGGAGGCGAAACCTGAAGAGTTTTAGAATTTTCCTCGAAACTCGTTGGAATTGCGTCGAAACACTTTAACTGCATTAACTGTTTCGTATTTATCCGAGATCCATTGCGGAATATTTTCATTTTCGAGTAATTCGTAGAGAGATTTTTCTATGATGATATTCGTGTTTGAAGCAGCGAATTTTCAGAAGCATTGAAAATATCTCTTTTATTAATTCATCGTACGTTATTTCTAATTTAATTCGTTCCATCGCCGAGGCAAATTTCCTAGTAATTTCTTGGCTAAACTTTTTGAAAAAATTATTACGTAAAGTTGGTGTAATTGCACACTTTTGCGCATATCTTGTCCCAAGTTTGAAGAATTTATCGGTGGCCGTTTTGCGGTAATTGCTATTCTCGGTTCGCAAACCGAGAAAGCGTTTTTACGTCTTGTCGGATGAACCACGTGAAACAACGTTTCGATGTAACACTTTTGTTCCAAGTGCATCGACAACACGATGAATAAGTAATTCATCGTGTCGTGGCCGTAGATCGTTGAGGTCTGACCTATGTGTGCACACATGTACAATTTATATACAATGTGAGACTTTGTATCGACGATACATCGATACTTTTTCATCGATATTCTTCCGTTATGATAAATTTCTATCCTCCTTTTCTTTTCTTTTTTTTTTAAATAAAAATATTAAATATTAAAATTTGTTTTTTTGAATAATTTTTTTGAGATATTCATTTTTTGTGAGATTGAGATATTATAAGATATAGAAATCTGAGAGATTTTTTTTTTTAAATCGATATTTACGTGTAACACACGCGAAAGATTTATCTTTATCTTTGACTCCAAGAATAAAAAGGAGAGTATCGACGTAAAATGATATTTTTATGATCGGTATTTTTATCATTTTTCATAACTGTACATTACTTTTTCTTCCATCACGAGCGATGAATAAAATGTGAACGTGAATTTATTATCGAATGAATGACGATGCTAATTTTTATCTCCCGTTTTAATGTTTTAATTTAATATCATTTGTTAAATGTATTCGATAAGAGTTCGTGGAAATTTTGCGTAAAAAAAAAATTAGAAAATAATTAGACCTCCGGGTATAACAAATTTTTCTCTTAATTATATATCTGCACGGTATTCTATCATCGTGAGTGTTACAAAACCAAGCCAGCTCAAACGACACGTTCATTCGGTTACAATGTATTTATTATTTGCACAAAGCGTATATTCTTCTTTTACGAAGAGGAGGAGGAATATTTTCAGAAAGTGCGAATATTCTTCTCCGATGAATACGAGGATTTTCACAAAGTGCGTATTCTTTGGAGAAAAGAGTTTTAATCGCGAAGTAAATTCCAGCAAAAGAGGTGCACGTCTTATGCGGTGGATTATTGGAAGGCGTAACAACGATCAAGAGATGAAAGAAAGAGTGAAAGAAAAAAAGAAAGAAAAAGAATTGACGACCGGTTAAAGATCAATGTTACACGATTCTCGTATCGTGGCTCGACTTCCTCGAAAGAATCGAATGAAAATGCCACGTAACACGTACTCACGAGTTATAATATTGTAACATGTTGACCGGTTGCATGAGCCGATAAGTCATTTGCATTTTCCTTGTACTTCCATTTTTATGAGCGTGCACTTGAATTTTTATCACTCTATAAATTTCGAGCAATAAGGAAGAGTCACGCAATTGAGACAGGTCGCGGTGTTTTCTAGCCTTATCGAAAAAATATATGGGTTGTTTTGTATTTTGCCGAGCAAATTGCCGCGAGTCGTAATTTACGAGAGAAGATAAGAGAGCAAAAAAAAAAAAAAAAAAAAAATTATACATAAAGAATTATGGATTGTAATGTATACCTGATCCTCTTGGCAATCAAACTGATCGACTCCACGCTTTTTGTTATTTTCTCCGTTTCACTTAAAAATGTCTCGTTATCTAGATTTTATTTATTAGAAAAATTGGATTTTACCGCTAATACTCGTATCACAAATGCAAATATTGTAAGAAAAACAAATTTATTTTAAATGAAAAATTTCTATAAAACAATAACTTTTTTTCAATAGCTCAAATCTTATCAATTTCTACAATGAGAGAAAAATTTCCTTTTTTAACTATCACAAGTGCAAATGTTATCAGAATCGAATCAAATCTGTTTCGGAAATATTAAATTTCTACGAAATTTCTATTTCAAATAGTTCAAATCTTATCTTAACTCATTCCAATAACGCTTAAACTTCCAAGAAAATCTCTCGAATATCTCTTATCAACTCTCTCTCTCTATCACGATAGAAATTTCTCTTTAATTATCCGTATCAAGTGCAAACATCGCAAGAAACATCGCAACGAATTCATATCGAAGCAGAGAATTACTCGTCAATGCTGAAAAGTGATATTAAATTTCTAACGAAACCCTCTCTCTCGAACAATTAAAATCTTATCGACGCTGCACAAAACCACGATAGGAATTTCCTTTCGCGTTTCCATGTTATTGATTCGAGTTACACACGATGGGACTGGAAGTAACGCATAGATGTTGTACGTTCTCGAGATCAAAATCAGATGAAGTGTACTTTCAGGGACGACGATCGTCACGCGAGCATCTCGAGCCAAACTTGGAGCGATTTTCCAAGGCTCTCTCTCCCTGGACGGACGTTTCTCACGATAACGTGTGCGACAGGCATGGCTATCGACCAACCGTGTAAAAGCAACAACAATGTTCCATCCAACGTTCTATCGGTCGTTACTTTCTTTCTTTCTTTTTTTTTTTTTTTTTTTGCCCAGATATCTCTGAATCGCCAGTCTCCATTACCAGCTACTAAAAAACTCGAATACTTCTACTACGTTTTGTTGGATACAATCTCTATGAAATATCGTGAAAATTTTTGTTTCTTTCTTCGTATATACGGAAATATTGAATTCTATTGCATTTTGCATTGCAGTTGATCGAAGAAAGATAATCTATTATCTAAAAACTTGCGCTCTATTTACAATTATTATTTTCTATACGATGCAAAATGTTTAAAAAAAAAAAAAAGAAAGACATTCAAGAGATCTACGTGATTTACAATCACGATCGATCCTCTAATTATCGTATTTTATATTAAGCATAAAACATTAAGATAATTTTGACATAATTTCACATTGTGTTCCAGCGATCCCGATCGAGCGATCTTCGTCCCGTTCAAGAAAGTGATTCTGGCCTGGTGCACCACTTGACCCGAGCCTCCGAGCAACCGAACAACTCCCCGAATTCTATTGTCCCAGTTCACCATGTGAATCGAAAAACAGAGAAACTACGGTGAACCGAATAACGTACGTTTCGTCTCCGCCGGTTTCAACGAGTAAGTACGTGACACTTCTTTCCATCGTAACTGACCCACGCCACTTGAAGCACGCAGATGAAGAGGGTGAAAAAAAAAAATAAAAAAATAAAAAAGAAAAGGAAAAGACGATGTTCGATTACCTATCGATGCACGTCGATTTCTCGACTCTTGTCAAAAATTCTATTCGATTTTCTTCTCCAATCGAACGAAAAGAATCCAATTTGATCTCTCTACTGGTAGAGTGTATCTTGAAATGAAAAGGAAGTATCGAATACTCGTTCGCGTTGGTCTAAGTAATGTAAAATGTAAAATAAAAATTTTGAATTTTGGATTTTGAAGAATCGAGTATCAAGTTCGATGTAAGCGAAGATAAATGTATCGCGTTTGAAAGTTTGGGTTATTATAGAAGATAGTTTGTATATCTAGTTGCCGATCTCCGCAAATGATTTTCGTGTGAGAATGGATGTGAATCAGTATTATTAATTAATCGTGCAAAAACTCGGATCTTCGAGTTTCTATACTGCGTGTGTATCGTTGTCGAGGAAATGCACAAAAATTTGATCGATCTCTCGCGATCGATGTTAATTTTACGAATGATTCGTAGAAAGAATGAGCGAAATGGGAGAAAAAAATTTCTAATAATTCTAGGTTTAATATAGTTCGTCACAATATTTAATCTCTTGTCATCGTAAACGCAATGAAGGATTCGCTATTGTCATTCGATCCATCGTATTTTTTTCTTTCTTATCAATTTCTTTTTTTTTTTTTTTTTTTTTTTTTTTTTNCGATGTCTATTTTACGGTAAATGTGATATATTAAAAAAAGAAAAAAAAAAAAAAAGAATGAGAGAAAAAGAAAAAATGAAAATTCGCGTATTCAAAGGTAGTAGTACAATAGACAAATATTAGAGACTATTTTTGTAACTCTTTGAGATCGTAAGATTTAATTGAAAAGAGAAAAAAGAAAAAAACATGCTCGAAGCGTTTTTTAATTGTACAAGAATGGGGATGGCACAAATGGAGGCCATTTGAATATTTTGAGAAGGAGTCGATTGAAATATTTAAGAAAGAACGATTTCAGAAGAGGATAATTATAAAATGATATAATATTCCTCACCTCATCACTATAGTATAATGTAATCAAAAAATTATTAACTATCATAATAGAGGTGACATCAAGTTTATGATACAAGAAAATTTAAAAAAATACTGGATGTAGAAGAAAAATGGGAATTTTTTATACCAGAAATCGTAATTTTTGTTGACTTTGACGACGACAACAATCCGAAATAACACACAGAACAAGATATTTCGCGTAAAATAATGGACGAGATCTTTCGTATGGGGAACGAAACTAAAAACGTTGCGAACTCAAAACGTTAAATAGCACGCGGCACTCTACTTTCAGCGTACGATCGATACTGCAAGTGATTCTTAATACCGGGTCTGTCTACTTTTAGAAAATTTTTGTGATAGTTTTATCGATAATCGCGTAACACACCGTGAAATCACCGTGTTCACATTTTTTATTACCTACTACTACTTTATTTATTTTTTTATATATCAAGTTTAGCGTTTAGACGGTTAAAATTACGGAGGAAAAAAATTTATAAAATTTATTTTTTTAAGAAAGGAGAAGTGATAAAATTAAAAAAAGGACCTTCACTTTTGAGTCGAACAAGTTTGTTCAAGAGATAAACGTTCGCGTGGATAAACCGGAATATACGTTATATAAGAGATTAGATCTGTGAGAACTCGCTATACTCTATTATATTATTCTACATTTTATACACGTTACGTTTGATACTAAACGTTTATAAAGTTTCTCATAATAAATGAGGAGATAATCAATTTGCGCGGAAAAATTAATAATTGTAGCATAAACGATATTCAATGTTTTTCTTTCAGAGAAAATAGATTTTATAAATACAAGAAATGTTACATATCTGCCATGTTTATGCGTAGAACATAAAACAAGCTTATATTATTCATATAAAACAATGTTTTCAAAGAGAAAATATTTCAAGGAAGAATATATATAACTCGTAAAAGTTATAAAAACGATTTTGCCAAAAAAAAAAAAAAAAAAAAAAGAAAAAGAAAAAAAAAATAAATTCTAAAATGAATTATTTCTAAATTTTTTTAGTAAATTTTTTAAGCAGCATCTCCTCTTCTCTATCTCTTCTGGTTAACATCTGTTATAACAACTCCGCGCACAGCACACCAGTGGACGCGTTTACACCGAAGTGACAATATCGATTCCTCGTTGCAACCACGCAAAGTGTTTTAAACCTCGTGATAAAACGTCACGGCGATGATAATCAAAACTATGAATCAACGTGGTCGCCAATCAGAGTCTGATGCCACAGAGATTCACGCGTGCCCCGATTAAAACATGGCTGCGATCCTCTATCCAAATATGTTCGCGTGATCACGAAATACTGTTCGAAACACTGCGTATTACAAAGCATCGCGTGTGTGTATACACTTGTCGGAAGAAATATAGTAGCGCTGATAAACTTGGCGAATTTAAGTCAAAGGAAACTATGTTAAAGGAAATCTGATGAATTTTTATTAATTAATTGTTGAATGAAAATCGTTGTTCGATTTTTCATTTCACTAATTTTAATTTTAATTTTGTCAAATGATAACATCCTTAATTATATTTGAAACAAAAATTTTATTTTTTTGATCGAAGGATATTTTTATTCCAATATGATGATATTTTATTATCCTTGAATTTTTTCGAAAAGGAAACTTCTTTATGAAAAAATGTCGCGTAATATTTTTTACTTATTCTTCCACGCAGAACTTATTTTTCTACTCTCTTTCTTTCTTTCCCTTTTTCTCTCTCTCTCTCTCTCTCTCTCTCGGGTCATCGACATTGCTCGACTTCTTTTGAATTTCCGCTGAAACGCACTAAAACATCGTTCTGAGAATGCACTATATTTCTTCAAACTCGAGTACATCTGTGCATAATATATTTTAAAGAGAGGAGCGTGCAAAAGAGCGCGTGATACTCGGTGAAAAGCGACTGTTCGCTTGTTTAAGAAAGATGCAAAGAGAAAAAGGTAAGGAGAAAATGACAAAGAGGAAAAGATAAAATGGTAGGAAAGAAAAAGAGAAGAATTCCTAATCGGAGGCTATACACATGTATATTATCGTTGGAGAGAATTTTTTTTTTTAAGTATTTAAGAGATTATAGAACACTCTGTACAATTCGAGCTGTGTATAATCTTAATCGCTGTGCATCCGTGGAGGAACATAATAATATTTAAACGCGTGTCTGTATCCGTGTCTGTATTTCTGTGCAACAATGTAAATGGCATGATTGCAGTTGCAGTTTAATGGATCTTAAAAAAAAAAAAAAAAAAAAAAACAAATATAAGCTAACCAACTAACAGAATTCTAGTTATTAGGATTTTAATCAAGCGTCTTCGTCTTTAAAAGATCTTTAAAGATGGCTTCTAAACGCGAGAAGATATCACCATCGTTTCGAGAAATATTCGAATCGTATCGTGCAAACTGATCGCGTGGCCATCGATGTTTGATCTGTAAAATCGTGTTCGAACAGAACGATAGAGGTAGAGAGAGGTTGATCGTGAAATGAATTTTGTACGAGCAGGATGGTTCGTTTGTTAAAATCGAGTTCTCGGGATATACAAGATTTAGTTTGAATTGTGAATCGTTTGGATGATATGCCAAATAATTTTTTTACGAATTTTATTAAAAAAAAAAAAAGATGTTGCAAAGAATATAAATTTCGAATGATAATTATATTATAATGAGAATGAAAGAGTTAAAATCGCAATAAATTATTTACGAGTGACGAATTTCATTTGGATTCCATCTTGCAAATTTCTAACCTAAAATATTGAAAGACAAAATTTTATTTTTATATTGTGTGTATTCTTACCTTTATATCCGACTCATTGCATATTCATAGAAGTTGTAATTATTGAGACTGTTCGCGGTTGATCGTCATTATTCAACATAATAACAAAGAAGTAGAATCAAGGATAAATATCATAATTTGCCATTAGCGTCTTTCGATTTCCAGGAAACGCGAGTTATTCAATTGGAATTGTATTTGTTATGGAAACAAATGAAAAAATTTTTCCTAGAGATAATGCGAAAAGACGAAACTCACTGGTCGATGCGAGAAATCGAGATTGCTTCTTACACATAGTGTCTTGTACCTGCATCTTTAGCTTATTAAGTCCCGAAATTTGGACAATTAAAATACGCAGAAATAAAATTATTTTAAATAATTTAACGAAAGATTTTTATAATTTTTTGTTTTTCTTAACGTTTTCTATGATTTTTTTTTCCAAATTTCGGGATTTATGCGTTTACGTTAAGTTAAGCTATAGTGAATAGATGGTTGCAGTAAACTAGAAAGTGTTACGATTATATAAAAGTTACGATAGATGATAATTTTTTACTCGTATTGTTTTCGATTCTTGCTAAATGCCACATTGACAATTTTAAGATAGTTACAAATGATAGGCTGAATCGGTTTCACGCTTTTAGCTGATTTTAACAAACAGTTGTACCTGGATCACGTTGTTCGTTCGTATGACTAAAACATGCGTTTTGTGCACGTATTTCTGATAATGAGTGTATTAGATGTGTCGTATCAATCTCTTGCTCCATTCATAAATGTTCAAGTTATTGGAACGTTTATTATAAGAAAAAAATGTATGCAATTAAAATTTATGATTTGCATCAAATATTAAATTTTCATTAAATATAATAAAAGTATTCTAAGACTTTTGAACTTTTAATATTAGATTTTTTTAAATAGTAGATTAAAATTTTATTTTTTTAATTTATTCATTCTTTACATACATTTAGAACCAAAGAAAAATAGGATTATTATTAACCAATGAAAATGTTTTCTAACCTGTTTTATTGTTTTATCTTTTAAGCGAAGAATGTAAAAATATTGAAACATGTAAACTTGATGGAAATGGCCGCGATACTGACAAGTTTTATCATCGGTGTTATTAAAGTACATTATGACCGAAGTAAAAAGCCAGTGCAATTAATTCGGTTCAATCTTTTCCCCGCAACACCTGCCACGAGGCTCACGATTTTAGAGTCCGGCAACAACTTTGCGAATATAAAGTCTTTCTCTCGCGTGACTGCGGGCAAATTTAGTTATGTTATACGAAACGATACTAATCTACGTGTACGTAATATCTTTTGTTCGAAAGAAGAATCGAGAAGTCTGTGAAATTTATCTCTTTTTTTTTTTCTCTCTCTGTCTCTCTTCCTTTTCACAAGGATTTTCAAAGTTACGCGACACGATTTCCAAATGCAAACTCGATCTATTGTAAAATTAATCGAATTTGTTTTTTTAGTTTTGAAATTTGAAAATTTAAATACGATTTAAATTTTAATCGGATTAAAAAAGAAAAAAAATAAAATTGAATTATTAAATTCAATCGAATGAAAAATCTATGATGTATTTTCATTAAAAATTTGAAGCTAGTTGTCGAATTTAAATCCAAAATTTAAATCGGATTTAAATTTAAAATGTCAAATCGATATCCGCTCTTTGTGAAATTTGATCAAGCGTTTTCGACGTTAGGTCGTGTTTTAGTGGCCAGCTCAAACCTCCTACGACTCTCTGCAAAACAAGAGCATGAAAATAGCTGATTTGCTCTGTGAACCGAAAAATCGTTGAATATTATCTTGTCCTCGTTAACTATTTTGAATCGATTGAAACGATTTCATTTCTTTCTTCAATTTCATCTAAATTCACCTTTAAGGCATTGATTGTGCAAACGTAAAAATTAAAAAAAAAAAAACGACTGATGATTGATAAGATTTAATTTATATATACATGTATCTGCTTCTTTGTCTTTCTTTCCTCATATATATATATAATTATTTTAAAATAAACAATAAACATATAAAAAATGTTCTTCTGAACATTAAAAATTTTACTTAAACGACACACCTAATACGCTTATGCGCAGCATTACAAGACGAACACGTGCCTCGGTGCCGTATTTAATGCCATTTAAGTACAACAGTAACGCGTTCAACGCTTAAAGCTTATTATATATTCGATACAATGTTACGTTCGCGATTGCGTTCAAAGATATTTTATTATTCTCGTTCACAAATCGCACAGTATCGCGCACGATTGTGTTCTAAGGAATGATTAATAATCTGAAGGATAGTCGATTGACTAGAAATATTTAGCTTTATTCTTTCTTTGATAAATTTCTCTTTGACTTTTAATATTTATCAGAATAAATTCGAAAGTTCCTGAATTGCATCGAAAGCGTGTAAACTTTTAAGATCTGTTCTTTTAGAGATGTTACAATGTAATTTTCATAATTCGAATTAAGATAATTGAAAGTCATTTAATTAAATTTCTTTTTTTTTGTGTCTGATTAAATGAAGTCTTGAAGAAAATAAATCGTTATATCGAATAAAAACTGTTTAGATGAATTGAATTCTATTATGTATTGCATAAACCTTAAGAGAAATTAAATTTTAATACTTATTTTCTTATGGAAAATCGAAATTCTTACACTTTTTAAAAAACTATCTTTAAAACTATATTAAAACTTTTGATTTTTAGAAATTAATTACTCGTGTATTAAAGAAAAAAGACAATTTCTTTTAAATTTATATAATACTTTAATTTTATTAGAGTTTTTTCTTTTGTAAATATAATTTTTCATTGTACATGTAAGATTTATAAAAATTGTTTTATATCCAATGTAATCACAATTCGATCTCAATTTTCAATACAAATATAGATTTAATTTTACACTACACCCTTGTGCTTTCCTCTGAAAAAGTTCGTTCTGATGGACCAATCATAATCATCGCAATACATCGTTTAAATGTATCGCGTCTTTAAATAACAGATAAAATTTGTATAAGATTCATCTACCTATTTATGTTCGTATTTCTTTTCTCGCATAATGTATTTTATGTATTTTCGTTACGCTTGACGAGCCATCGATAAGTGGAAACGCGTTCGAAGCGGATGAAGAGGCGTTTCGCGGCAAACAGAAGCGTTTACGAGTTGCTACACGTTTATGTAACGCCTCTGACAAGCGTCAAGCAGTTGTTTTTTTGCAAAATCATTTATGAGAACGCCATGACAACGTTCCATAATTAATGCATCGATGATCGCTGATATAGTCTGCCATCATTGCTCCTTATATAGGAATCTTATGCATAAAATGTACGTAATTTATTAACTGTTGATTCAAACTTGATATATGCTATGTAAACTATGTTACATTATAATATAAATAAATAATCTAATATAATTAATATAATTTTTATATGTTAAATTGTAAATCTAATTATAATATGGATAATATATAAATAAAATGAATTTGATTGTTAAAATTACTTCTGATTCAATTTATATATCTAATGAAAGAAATATGATATAATAATATTCTGATTGATCATTTCATATTTCGAATCACAAAAATGTTATAATGTTATTCCATGAAATTATATATTATATATTATTTAATACGAATGGAATAACGTCCCATTTTAGAGTGATCGATGATACTTGGTGCTCAGCTATACAAAACTGAATAAATTTAATTAATAAAATCATCATGAACAAAAAAAGGGATGTTTTTCTTTCAATAAATGGCAGACTGCAGCGAAATATCGAATATGATCTCTAGAAAGCGACGAATGGCGTTCTTTTGATAAAAATACAATTTTATGAAAAATAATATTGTTCTTGCGTTTGCATAAAATACAATTGCAAATATGTACATTGTACTTGATTGCATGCATGAAAACTTAAAGTATAAAAATACGAATAACAGAAAAAGGCGGCAGAATGATGTTGATCGGTATTAACTAATTGCGTTTATGTTTAAGTATTTCGATATATTGGATTGATGATGAATGGATGTGAAAATGATACGCTTGGATCCATTGAAATATTTATTATCCTCTTTATGCTATTGCGCAAAGAATAATTTTATTCCTTGAAAAAAATACACGTAGAGAATATTTTTTATTCACCTATATAAAAAAAAAAAAAAATATGCAAAAATGAAGAAAAGATTTTAAGAGTTTAAATATAGTTAATAGTTTTTATAAAAATTCATATATTCTATATGCATATTAAAATTACTTGATAGTTATATATTTTAAATTTTTTATATAATATTACGTACGAATTGTTTGTGTTAATATCTTCATTATTTAATATCATAGGAACTTCTTAAATTGAAAAACTGTATTCTTTACATTGAAGTGCTTCTAAGTGATTCCTGAAAAAAATTTTCTATTAGTGGAAAACGAATATTTATTACTTGTATATAATTAAGTCATTTTTTTCCTTTAATTTTTCGAACTTGAATTAATGAAAAATTGAATTAAAAAAAAATAACAAAAGAAAGAAAATGGCTTAATTAATTTATCGTTAAAATCATCGATTTCTTCTGAAATGTCGTCATTTATAATCGCGTGTTGACTTTTCACAAAATCCTTTGAAATTTTAGCGAGCGTGAAAAGAACGAGGAAATCGAATGGAGATCGTAAAAGAAAGAGCGTGACGAGGATAATAATGAACGATTCGATCGATCCTACGTTTCTAGTGAAATGGCCGCGATATAATATATATATATATATATATATATATATATATATATACTATATATAGATATATAAGTACTTAAGAAGATTCGTGATTCGTGAAATTCAACGGCTCGTTAAATTGAATTCCACCTCGGAATAGGAATGATGCTCGCCTCGACGAGATTGTTATCGTTGTACCTAAAAAAAAATTATAGATATTAATATTAACACATAAAAAGAGACACAAAGAACACACATTGTCGTTCTCTCACTATTTATTGTATTGTAACGCGATGGGTATGATCATATACCGGAAAATAAAACTATTATTACTCTAAATATTCTATTACATGTTATTGTGGCATACAATAATTTTTAATTGAATAGAATAATTATAATAGTTTTTTTAGAATATTAATAATTAAAAAGACTAAAAGAAAGCAAAATTAGAAAAAGAAGAATTAAGAAAATTAAGAAAGAGAAACATAAATTAAGAAAAAGAAATTGAGGTTACTTTTGATATTTATTCGATCAAAAATTTTGTCACGCCACTATACATAAGTATTAAATATATTCACCTTTCCCATTTGTATATATTTTATTTCATATTTTTTTTATTATATTTCAATTTCTTTTTTGGTCATCATTTTTTTTATGAAATCAGAATACCTTTAAAAGATTTATATGATATTATTTATATGATAATATTTAAATGATATAAAAAAATTTTAAATAAGTAATTACATTTACCAGTTTTATTTTTAATAAATGAAAACATATAATACACACACACATATATATATTTATGCAATATACTTACTGCAATATATTTTAAGTATATTTTTATATCTTTTATCTTCATCTTCCAACAAATTTCCTTTTCCTAATTTTCTTAACACTTACCATAATAATTCTGCAAATTTATAGTTTTGAAATAAATATGCATACAATTCTGTTACGATACTTTTAAATAAATATTTTTAAACAGTAAAAAATTGCTGCTTTCTTTCATTAATTTCATAAACTATTGATTATTGACAGAATCCATAATTCACATTTCATCTATAAATTAGGCAGAAAATTTTGTTTAGAGATCAACGCCATCTCACGTTTGGATCACCGAAGCTCTGATTTGTTACTAGCATAGCAGAATATGCAAGGAGGTATGTGAAGTCATAGAGAAGGAAAGCAACATTGTGCGAGAAGGATAGAGAGCATCTTCCACCATTTTGACGCTACATAGAAAATTTATTAATTATTCATTTTTTGTACAAAATTTCTATACTTTTAAACTCGTGTCTTGAAGCTAGAACTTTAGGCAAACTTCTCGTATTAATTTTAATAAGAAATTCTTTTTTATTAATTATTTATTACCAATTAACGCATCATACTTTTCATTACAGCAAAGACGCCATATTGAAAATTAATTAATTATTCATTTTCTGCACAAAATTTTAACACTTTTAAACTTGTATCTTGAAGCTAAAACTTCAAACAAGTTTCTTTTATAAATTTTAACGTGAAATTCTTTTTAATTAATAATTTATTAACGATTAATCTAAAGAGTGTTTCAGTTATCAATCCCCACTCCGTAACCGAACAATAAACAATTAATTTATTCACTTAAACAATCGCAAAATTCTAAATAAAATTTATATATGAAATTAAGAGAGGAACCAACCTTTCAAATGAATATAATCATATTTATAAATAAATTTCATATTAATGAGAAATTAATGAAAAACTTATTACGTATCAATTACATTAGTTCGATATGACACATTAATCGTTAATAAATTATTAACTAGAAAGAATTTCACATTAAAATTTATAAAAGAAACTTGTTTGAAATTTTAGCTTCAAGATACAAGTTTAAAAGTGTTAAAATTTTGTGCAGAAAATGAATAATTAATTAATTTTCAATATGGCGTCTTTGCTGTAATGAAAAATATGATGCGTTAATTGGTAATAAATAATTAATAAAAAAGAATTTCTTATTAAAATTAATACGAGAAGTTTGCCTAAAGTTCTAGCTTCAAGACACGAGTTTAAAAGTATAGAAATTTTGTACAAAAAATGAATAATTAATAAATTTTCTATGTAGCGTCAAAATGGTGGAAGATGCTCTCTATCCTTCTCGCACAATGTTGCTTTCCTTCTCTATGACTTCACATACCTCCTTGCATATTCTGCTATGCTAATAACAAATCAGAGCTTCGGTAATCCAAACGCGAGATGGCGTTGATCTCTTGTTTAACTATGTAAAGTGTATTTCATTATATATACACAAATTTTATATGTACTTTTGTATATGGTAGCTTAAAAAAATAAGTATAAAATAGAAATAATATTTAGAAAATTTTCTAATATTTTTTATATAAAAAATATAATAAAATAGTAGGAAAATATAACTCAAGAAGAGGTGGCAAATCAAATTTTTCTAATAATTCAAAAAATAAAAATATTTTTATCAAATTTTATATATATATTAAATATTATATATAAAATTTATATATTTATCTGTAAAATAATTATTGTTTGCATACTTATTCTGCATATTTATAATTCTGTGTATTAAGAATTTTTTAATTCAAAAGTTCAGCTTCTAATTTGAATGATTATCTCTTAACAATTCTTTTAGGAATATTCGATAAAAAAAAACACCAAATCTTGATTAATTAAATTTTTTCATGGTTTATTTAAACAATTTTAATTTACTGAAAAATTATATCAGTAATATTACATAAAAATTACACAAAAATTAATTGGAATATTTACATCTCATATTAAATCAAGAAATCATTCTATAAATTTAATTTTTAAAATTCATCAATCAAATAAATTAACATTTTCTACAAAAGTAAATTATACTTTTTCAACAAAGAAATATTAATTCAACAAAGAAATTTAAATTTCGCTAACTCAAAATATAATTCAAATTTCAAACTTATATATATCTCGTATAAATTACACGTCTTAAAAACTATTTAACAAATGAATCTTCAACTCAATGATCAACTTAATCATTACGTAAATAATTCTTATAAAAAAATGTTTCAATATGACTCAATCTAATCAAACAGATAAAATGTCATTTATAAATTGCAATTTTTTCGATCTCCTTCACAAAATCTAATTTTAGTTATTATATATTACAATAAGCAGGATGCATCGCGTGTGTAAAACTATTCTCGATCCTTTGGATCATTAGTGATGTGCCGGATAATCGGCGTACCAGCTGAAGGCTCCATTCGATCCCGTTTGTCCACCGAAATCCACGTAATCCAGGATGTGGGCGTTGGACCTCTCTTGCCGAGGACTCTTGAGCTCTTCCTGAGAAATACTAGGAACTGGTATGGGTATATAAGCCTCGGTTTGACGAGCAATCCTCGGTGTGGATGGTGCCACTGGACTCAGCTCGATCACGTCGATCCCATCCATTGGAATGGCTATGTAACGACGTCCGGCCAAAGCACCGTAGACACCGCACAAGAGAAGAAATGTTACTGTCTATAATGGAAGAATTTTGAAAATGAGTTTCATTTTATTATATTATTTTTTTGAGATTCTTTGAATTTTATATGAAATAAAAAAAATAAGAACTCTTTGTACTTGTCATTTAAATAATAATTATTTCTAATTATATTATCATTTAGCAAATATTTTCATATATTTCCAAAAAAATTTAATACTTTAAAACTTTGTTGGAAAGTAAGAATATGTGCAAATGGAGCCATTTTAACTTAGAAGAAATAATTTAAAATTAATAAGAATTAAAAAATTATAATAAATTATATTATAATATAAATGTTAAATTTTATCTATTTCAATTAGAATTTAATTCTATCAGAATTAGATTAAATAAAGAAAAAAAATTATTTTTTTAATAATATTTATCGCTATTAAATTCCATTTTCAATTCTCAATTATATTCCATTTTCAGTTCTCAATTTATAACATATTATTAGTATTATTAATTATAATTATTAATATTTGCTGGTAATCTCTAATTTTCATTGATCAAATTATTGCTATTGATTATGCATTTTATGTTCTTGTTTCTATGTTCTGACTTTCAAAGTATATATTGGAAAATTCTTTAAAAGTTAAATTAATCTTCTTCGTATTAAGTTTCTTTTGGAGATGTAAGATATCTTCGATGTAGGAACGAATTAATTTTTAAATCTTCGTCTTTGAAATGAAATCAAATGTTATAAGAAATGATAAAGATGATCCGTTGTTTCACATGTTTAATTAAAAGTTCTATCAATCTATTAATGACGAGGTACAAATTGAATGATTTGTTTACACATTTTAGTTTCTTCTTGTTCTTTGAATGACAATACAAACTTAGTTCCAAGGACTTCAACGCATGAATGCGTAATTATTTAATATCAAACCTGAAGAATATATTAAGAAAGTCAAGATAATAATTACAAAGACCTTTTCTTGGACAAATTTAACGGGAAAATTTCAATTAATATTCACTTTATTTATATCGCGGTATATTCGAGAAAAAATGTACGAGAAAATTTCAATAATTAACGATTATATCAAATAAATTAATTTTCAATTATTATGAAATTATGATATTATTAAAAAGATATGATTAAAAAAATTGAATAATCGAACAATTTATTTTGGATATAAATGGAAATTGGATGGTAGAAGCTCTTAAATTTACTTACTTTAACTTATAAGTTTTAATCATCGATCGAATATTGTTTTATTTCATAGTCAATTAACTCATATTAATGAACCATCGAATAATTTCATCTAATGATTAGCAATTGAGCTAATAGGACCAATTAAAACATGTCCTATTATGGCAAAACTGCCAGCTGGTTATGTATTCTATTATTATATGAAGCCAAAGAAATAGAAGAGAAGCCAAGTAATGATTATATTGAAGTGAGTATTTGGTTCAAAAAATGGCTCAAATAGATGATAGATCTAGAGTATAATCTATCAAAAAGTAAGAAACAACAGATATTAGATTATCTTTTCATTCTCACATTTTAAAATTACTCAAAATAAAAAACTTCATAATATTAATATTATTATGTTATTAATTTTATTACACTGTCAAAAAATTAATAAAAATTATTTTTTTGAATTCTTGTTTTAAATTATTAATTTTTAATTTTATTACATATAAAAATCCAGATACTTATGAAGCACTTATAATATACTTACATAGTAGCTATTGTCTTCAACAATTCAACTTAAAACACCATAAGAGAAATAAAAATTTACCAATTGATTCATTGTTGAGATTACTGGTCACCGCGCTTCTGGTTTGAATATTCGTAGAACTGATGATAGTATGCCGAGTTACCCACGTTTTATACAGTTTCACTTGGCCGCAGCTTTCTCGTTTTTCTCGATCACCGAGCACATCGGCTTCCAAGCGATGCCAATTACTCATGGCACTTCTTTATCTTCTATTTACTGTATTTCGAATCGATTTTCGTGGCTACGAAGAACGCGAAAATTGATGGGGAACTATTTTTCTTCTTTTTCTTTTTCATTTTTTCACTAGTTTAGGAAGTCGTGGATACGACACGTTTCATTGGAAATGAAATCCAGTAAGTTTAATTATTTGGTTACGAAAATTGGTATTATTCCTGTTATTATCTCGTATTTAAAAAATACTTTATTTTGTCGATAGATTTGATTAGTCATTATATAAGAAAATAAATATTTAAAATTATATTATTCAATACAAGAATAATTTAACAAATATTTATCAAAAAAAAAAAAGGAGAGTTGTTTAAATATGTAAATCTTAATTTTGATTTTTTTCTAAATTAACCTAAAAATTCAAATTAACCTCCTTTGCTAACTTACCCTTGTAAACTCACAAAATCAAATTTAAGATTCATATCATCTTTTTTCCTTCTAAAATCTTTCTCAGAAACATCTTAATTGCAAAATTGCTCTATCAAATTTCTAATCTAATAACTATATTCCGTAAAAATAGATACGGTTTCGCGTAGTCTTGTGTCGGATGAGCAAGCTCTCTACTCACTGTTCCACTGCAGTAACTTCCGATATCGTTCTTTCCTTGTTCTTCTTCGTCTCCTCTTGTCAGCGGTGTTACCGTTGTTGCCGTACGCCGGGGGCTTTGTCCCCTCTTTTTTGTGGTTGTCAGCTCGACTTTTACCAGTGGACAAGGAGCTCCGAAAAATTGGCGATCTTGTATGCCGTAATCCGAGAAAGCAGCGGCGCGATGGATAAAGTGAAAGGAAACGACGATTTAGGGTTCCGTTAAGAAGGCATCGAACAGATAAAATATCTTATAGAACGATCATTTTATTCGTCACGAATATCTTTGCTTCCTCGTTTACTCGAGTTACAATATTCGATTAAGAGAATGAATATTAATTTCATGTTTAATATATCGGATGATACATATATAAAGATAAAGATACACGTATGATCTTACATATGATTATAATCGAATAAAACGAGTAATCTTTGTAAAGCTTTCAGATCTGTATAGTGGAAACAATTTGAAACAAATTAATAATTTTTATTTTTATTTTTATTTTTTTTTATCTAAATAAATATCTGAGAGAAAAATAAAGAAGTCAACTAAGAATATGCAACAATGGATTTAATATAGGAATTGATTATTTTCTTTATTAAGTAATCCTATCGCTTTGAACTATACTTTTATTATATTAGTGGAAAATAAATGAATGATATATCGAGTTTATTATATTTTTATAGAAACAGTTAAAACTTGTTTATATTTTCGTGTTAAAAATTATTACTTTATTTTTTAACTGCTTTAAGTTCTCAAAAAAAAAAAATAAATAAATAAATAAAAAGATAGAATAATATGGCACTATTTTTTTATAGTTTTAAAATCATAATTTTAATTAAAGCAGTGGAATTTTTCTGCAAAAATTTTGATAATTTAAAAAAAAGAAATTAAAAGTTTCAAAAAATCAAAACTTAAAAAATAAATAAAATACTTTATAATTTGCCAATAAAATTGAGATTGTTTTTTAATTAAACTATAAATAAAAAAAAATATTTATATATTTATTTATAATTTATTCATTTACTTCCCACCAATCTAATATGAAAACGAGCTTAATTAATTAATTAGTTATCTTATAAAAATAGAACGATCTACATAATTTTTTTAATCTGTATATATCTTGTAATACTTGCAACTCTTATATGCTATATATTTATGTCTCAGTAATGGTAATTATGTACGAAGCAGTAAGGCACATAGTTTCTTAATCTTGAGCTTTAAGTAGAGTACGTGTTCTGAGAGAAATAATGCACGACCTCAAGAGTAGCGCTACGTGACTACTTAGAAGAAGAGTAAGGAAGAGCTTTTTTCGGAGTTTATCGTGCTTTAAGTAACAACTGCTTTTAAAACATCTACTTTATGCCGCTTTTAAGCTCTTACAATTCTTCTTTTATTATGTATTATTTTTTAAAGCGTTTGAAAACAATTCTATGCTTAATTGATGATTTTGATTAATCAATGGCAGAGTCTATTAATGCAAAATACTAGAAAACAATGTTTCGCGTAGCGAATAAAATAGATTTAAAATGCATCTATTAAAATAGTGAGAGAATCATTTGCAAATTAAATAACATAATAAATAACTATTTGTACTTTAAATGGCTTGAAAATAATTATTTTAATAAAAGAAGTAAATTGAATATGAATAAGTAAAAAAGCGCAGAATAGTTTAACAGAAAAGTAAAAATTAAATTATACTTTAAGCATTAAAAAGAAAAAAAAAAATCAAAGCAGTAAAATACTTCAGAATGAGATTCTCCAACTATTTCTTAATTCTTTCTTCTGCCAGTTTTGATAAATATAAAAATTCCGTTACTTTATTACTCGATAACTTTCTTTCTCATAACTTTCTATGAAATTGCCAAAATATTAGAAGAATATCGCAAAATTATAGCATAATTTCAAAAAATAAGCGTATAAATAAAAGATCTAAATTATTGCATGACTTCTATACTATTTTTGTTTTTTTTTTTTTTCATTTTTCTATCGAGATTAAAGATTAAATTGTTATATCCTAAACGACTACGAGGCCAAAAAAAAAAGAATAGAAGCGTAACTCGATGGAAAAAGAAAAAAAGATATGGCCGTTTCTTTGGATTTACCCTAGTTCCATCTCGCCTGAATCATCCGAAATATCGCTTTCGTAGCCAGCCGGCGCGATTGGCGAGTATTTGGCGACTTTCATCTGAGAATTGCAAGATCTCCCATACTGATTGCTATTTCCGTTCCGCAGATAATCACCACGCCCATCCTCGTGCTGCACTTTCTTCTCGTTCTCGATGAAATGTTTGGTCTCGTCCTTCACCGGTGTCACCAGATCGATCTCCTCGATTCGTGTACTGGGTTTCTGAAAGAAATCGATACAGACATTGTTAACGGTCGCAATATATTCATCGCTTTAATGGTTAACCGCAGGCAAACGCGTTTGAAAAGAAGAGAACAAAAATCGATGTCCGGCCACTTTCTACGATTGAACTTCCGGCGACATTCGATTTTCTTATGAATATTTCTTATCATCGTTTCTTATCATTTTTGGATTTTATAGTCTTGTTGATATTCTAATAGTATTTAATTTTTCTATATACAAATTGAAGAAATATTAATTTTTGATAAATTTAAAATATCAAATTCCAATACACTCACCTGTGGTGTTACTAAATCGATTTCTTCAATTTGAGAAAGCCCATGTACATTAGAAGTTATCTTCAAATCTATGACCGAAGTATTTTGCAATTCGGAAGTCGAATCTAATTTATTCGGAGTATCTGTTAACATTTCAGGACTCAAAGCTCGTTTCGCCAATGGGGAAGTAGACGCGGGAGTTGAAATAGCCGTGACTTCGTGGCTTCGATTGGATAACGACAACGTCGAGGAAGCTGCCGATGACAAATTCTCTTCTAACTCGGCGAAGCCTTCATTTATCAACTCTTGACCGACATTAACGGTCTAAACGATGAATCGAGAAAATAACAATTAAGAATCAAAGAAATTATAAGAGATATAGATATTTCACATACTTTAGATATTTGATATTCGTATGATTTTTTTTTTTCTTTTTTGAAAATCTTAATGAAATACCGTATCACAAAAAAGGTCCACGCAAGGAATCGGAGAACCTTCTCGTCGAGATCTTCCATAGCCAAAAGTCCGTTCTTTGTAACCTCTAACTTTAGCCGTCAACACTATCCATTCAGCCACACAAGTGAACTCTGCGAACAAGTTACAAGCATCTACGCTCCAATCGTTGTCTCTGTATTTAAAAAAAAAGAAAAATATAATTATATTAAAATAATGAAAAATAGATCAATTATTAATTTTTATTTTTTACGAATAGAAAAATATTCTAAATTCTAAATTTTATAGATAATAAATTTCTAAGACCAAAGTATTATACATATATTATAGTATTTACGAAATGCAATTTATAAAAATAATTCACAGTTGATGGATTTGAAACAATAAAATATAATTTCAAGTTCTATTATATATGACATCGGTATCTATATAATACCTTGGAAAATATGAATTCTGATATAAATATTTGCACATTATTTGCAAGTTGTTTGCATATTCCCTCTCGTTCGATTACAGTAACGCGCATAAAATTAGCATGAGAAAAATTATCAAGTTTTGCCTTGTTGCAGACAATTCTCCAGATAAGAACAATGTGAACATAATTTTTTCTTGCAACATTATACTTCATATAAATCGGTGCATCTCTCGTTGTGATATAAAAATAAAAAAATACTAAAAATTTGAAAATGTAAAACATTAAAAAAATAAAATCGTATTTATGATTGTACAACTCCGATTTCTTTTTTGTTGCCAATTTCGAGATGTTTGTTATGTTATGTTCTGTGTAACTTCGCAATTCGTGAATCTGCGATTGCCAATGTTTAGATAGAAAATTACGCAATAAAACATTTCAAGGAAAATTTAACATTTTTAGAAGTTACGAATATATATACGTGTCTACGTTTACTTATAAATATTTGTATTTTGTTTATAAAAATCGTTAACTCATATGGATTTTTAATTAAAGTAACATTAAAGATCCTAAAATTGTAGATCTTAAAATTCACTACAGATAAATTTAAAGTCGTAAATATCTCTATACACAAATCTTGAATCAAGATTATGAATCATTTCTAGATTATGAATCTCATTCAAGATCAAAATTTCGTTAAAAATTGATAAACTTCGATTTCTAATTTCTAATCTCGAGGTGACTTGAATTTAATTAAATTTCATGATTGGGAATTTAAACTTCTAGATTTTTTTTAAAAAAAGGAATGGACTGACAAATTTCAAGACTTTTCGCTTCTAAGAAATTCGTGATAAATTCTATAAAAAAAAAAAAATTTTAAAATTAAAAGAATCATATTATCTCAGATTGACTGTACACGGTCGATCCATTTCATTCTCGCTTCAATTACCTACAACTTTTATGTAACGACCTATTCTTTATGCAATTCCCATTAACCCTGTTTCATATACGGTATTCAATCCGAATTCGTGAATTGATAAGGCTATTATCGCACGAAACAAAGAAGGTGCGCGTGAAACATCCCCATTTCACGAGGTTCAAGCACTTTCGGGACATCTTGTTCCATTTATAACACACAGATGTATACACGTGCGAGAAGATGAAGTGGATGATGAACGTAGACTCTCTGTAATGGTCAGAGGGTCTCAGTCGTTTCACGATCTTCGTGGCGAACAATATCCTCGTACAAATAGAAAAGAAACGAGAGAAAGAGAGAGAGAGAGAGAGAGAGAAAGAGAAGTTTATTTCATTAAATCAAGACGTGACTACACTGTAGTGACTATTTAAAAAATTGTAATCTTATCAAATTATCAATTATTTATCAATAGATATCTGTGATATAGTTTGCAAATCTTATCAGACAATTAAAATTTTCCTAGTTGTTAATAAGTAATAAGTATCTGTGATATAATTTAAGAATCTTATCAAATTTTATTTAATAACACTTGAAATATTTTTACTTATCAAAAGTGATTTGGAGTGGTTCGAGAATGAATTAATTCTTTCGCACTGATATTTTTATTATATAAAAAGAGAAGAAGATATATAAAATAAGATTGAGTGCAAAATGAAAAAGTGAATTTTCGCTTGCAAGAGGGATTCTTGCTCGATGCATTAATGAACGTCATAATAGGCGCGTGTGTTATATTTACGTAAGTACGCATTTATTTCGTTTTTTACGCGCAACCATGAATTTTTTTCGAGCGCGAAACAAGTGTCGAGTAATAATAATAAGTATTTGAATGTCAAACGGAGAAATACGCTATTCCCTTGATTCTCTTCCGGTTGCCAAGCGATGGACATTAAAGCTGATCTCATGAAACGAATATTGAATTATCCATCATTGAAAAACATTATCGTGAAAATACTGTCAGGTTGAAAATATCTTTGCCGATTGACAATTTAATCTTTAAATATTTAAATTATTAATTAGAAAAATATAATATTTCGTAGTATAATTTTATAACTTAAGGCAAGAAATTAAAAAATAATTGTCAAAGAGAAAAGAGGGAATTTTCGTTTGATAATTGAATTTAAAACTCTTATGCAACTAATTGTAACGAATATAAGGCAAGGAATTAAGTCTTCTAAACGAGCCCCTTATTTGTAACTCAAATGGTCTTCGAGGTCGTTCTTGCCTTCAATTAAGGATCGTTAACATGATTACTCCATCTGTTAATTTTAATTTGTCAGGTGGTTTGTTATTGTCATAGAGAATTCTTTTACATGCTTAATATGCTTAATCAACTAAATTAAATTAAATAATCAAATTAAATAATTGAAAAAAATAAAAAAAATAAATTATTTTTACTATTAAAATATATACCTAATATTAAAAAACATTAAATATATCATCATTAATTTATCATAGAAGATATATATTATAATATAATAAAATTTGAAAATTGAATTTCTCTCTAAAAAAAAAAAAAAAAAAAAAATCTAAAAATGGACAAAATAAAGAAAAATAATGATTCACTTCACTAATTAAAGAAAAAAGAGGAAGAAGAAGAAGAATACAATTTATAACAGCTTTTCTGCATCGAAATGAATCGAAGCTGATAGATGATGGAACGAAGAGAACGGAAATAGAAAGCGTTTCGGAGTGGTCTGCGGCTTTCTGGCAACGAGGCACTCGGATTTGCCCTCGAAAGCCGTCGTGTCGCGTGTAACCGAAGACCGTCGGCACCGCGGTAATTCCAACTCGAAAACCATCATGTGTGCATTACTTCGAGGTTGTGCTGGTGATTAGCTATTTCTCGGCACGCGATACGAAACCCGGTATTCGGCCAGATTGATTCAATTCGCGTTCGATTACTACCCCGCAGCGGAATCTATTCCCATTCTGATCATTCGAGGCATTGCGGGGATGCTTCGATTTTTGTCCATCTTAATTTCGACAATGGTTGGTTTCGATTTGACATTGATATTAACTCGTGGCAAAGATTATGAAAATTTTCTAATAATCAATTAATAATCAAATATCAATAATCTAATTTTAAAATTGTATAATCTTCTAGAAAATTTTTAATCTTTTTGGATGATCAAATTTGTATGATAAAATTAATGTTATTTTTTGTAAATTTAATATTTTTTTAAATAATTTGATAGTCGATTCTGTTGGATAATAATAGAAGTGTCAATTTAAGAGAAGAATAGGAGAGTAAATTCTAAATAATTATCCTATTCGATGTATAAATTTTACTATATATATGTATAAATGATTTTTATAATTTCTAATTTATAGCTCAATTCTATTGAATCTGTAAAATTCTTTTTAAATACAAACATTATAATTTGAATATAACAAATCGGCAAGACAGAAATAAATATGAAATAAATTCAATAGAATCGGTCTTCTTGCTTGTTCCCAATTAAAATTGCACATCTGTAATGTAACATCTGTACAGAAAAAATTCTATCCTATGCAGAGACGAAGTTCTATAATTGATATTCAATCGATTGCAGTCGCGATTGAAATTGCATTGAAATCGGCTCTTTCATTTGCGCAATTGCTGTTCCGATTAACTACAATTAAATTTCGATTTCATTTTCAATCCCTTTAATCCCGGTCTGAAACAAAAGCATAAATGTATAACCGACAAGAAAGTTTCGTTCAATTAAAGATAAATTAAAATGGAAAATTGGCGGCCTGCCAAATGTACAAATGTGTGTATCCGACGTTGAACTTACTACAATTTATACAAGAAAAAGTTCGACGAGATATAACGGGATCAACAATCGACAAAGTGTTTTGCGCACTTTCACATGAAGAAGCCTTATCCGTTGTGCCGCAATTATAGAACGCCAGAGGAATTGTTTTTACTCGCAAACAGATTGATGAATGCGAGAAAATTGAAAATGAACCACAGAGAAAGAAAAAAAGAAGAAATACGGCGAGAAAAGTTGGCATATGCGCGATGAATGCAGAAATATAAGAAATAATATAGATAGAAAAGAAAACTAATGAAAAAACTAATAAAAAAATATTATATTATAAAAATGAATAAGAATGAAAGAAAAGATAATACATACTATTAAAGAAGATAAAAAATGAAAGTAATTCTTATTTTAAAGTATAATAAATTAAGTATAGATGAGAATTCGATTTTCTATTGTTAAACAGAATATTTTCTTGCTAATTTTTTGTTTAATATATTATATATAATAAAAATAGATTAATTGAAAAATAGATTGATTGAATTCACTTATTTAAATGTATCAATAACTCTAATTATTTAATAATAACTCTAATTATTTGAATGAAAAATTATAGTAAATAAAAAGAATCAATAAATTTCTACTGCATAAATGATCCATTATCATAATGATCATAAATTAATTTTCCTTTAACAAATTCAAATAAATGGACTTTTACGATACATAATAATTCATCATCATCCGATTATCGTAGGCCTTTTCGTTTATGTGAAATCACGATAAAATGGAGCTATTGGTACCAGCAGTTTCAGACGTCGTGTTTAAATACACATGGCCTATTCCAAATTATAAAAAAACTATTTCGAAGAAAAGCTTTATAGATAGCCCGTCCTTCAACGTCAATATAAATGGTATTCACAGCACATGGAATTTATCCATCAGATTCTGGAAAAATCCTGATGGTAAGAAGAACAATATAACGCAACTATAATTTATAATTTGTATTTGTTTGATAATTTCTATTATCATTTTAAATAATTTTTTTCTCAAATAATTTGTATTTTAAATATGAATGAATTAAATTAAACTTTGAACTTATTAAACTTGAGAAATAAGATTTCTTCAAGTTAATAAGAATCATGAAAATTATAAAATTTTATTCTATTTTTAACTTCTTTAATTTTTTTATATTTGAGATTCTAGAAAAAGAAATGTAAATTATTTTTAATTTTATTACACTACTTCAGAATTCAATGCATTTTTTATTCTGTTTCTCTTCTTTTTCTTTTTTTTTTTTCCTTTTTTATCACTCGAAACAATCATCGATATCGACTTTATTAAAGGAAAGAATGGTCCACTGTTTGGTAACAGGCAAAAGAATGATAAACCCGGTGGTATTGTGCCTGAACATGTTGAACTGCAACGTAGATGAAGCGGAACAAGCGAAGATACGATTTCAATTTGCAGTTTTCAATGCCGACGTTAAACATTGGGAATACTGTCACGTTAGCAGGACAATACTCGAGCTAAAATCATACACGGACATCATTTCCTTGGGCTATAGAGACTTGTCCATCGTCCACAGACATTTAAAGAAGAATGGTGAGGTGGTATTAATGGTTAAAATACAGATAATTCAATACGAAAGCGAAAAACATAACTTGTCACAGGCAAGTATTTTCAATATATAATACATATAAAAGCAATTTAAACAGAATTTAATTGAAATTCTCCATTGTTTATATTCATCAATTTTTTTTCTTCTCCAAAAGAAGAATATCTATAAAAATAGAGAAAACAAAAAAGATAGAGAACATTAAATGAAATTAAGAAACAAGTAAATTCTTTGAATAAAATATTTAAAAATAAATGCAAGAATTTGTATGATTATTGATATGTAAATTTAAAAAATAAAACAAACAATATATATATAAAAATTTTTCAGGATATGGCCAGACTGTTAAAACATTCATATGGTGCAGACACTAAGTTAATTTGTGGTGGTTTAAACAATACAGAAATTCCAGTTCATAGTACTGTATTGACTGCTCGTAGCAACGTTCTTGCTGAAATGATTTTGCCTTTAAAAGAATTTAATGAGAGGAAAGATATGAAGATAGATACTATAAAAAATAAAATGGATATGAGGATGTTACAAGAAAATAATATAATTGATAAAGAAAACGGACGTTCCAATGTACGTGTCAGAAGTTATTCTGTACCTATGTTGCAGAATGTTCGAATTAATTTATTTTAAACTTTGTAAACGATGTAGATAACAAATCTATATTATTTTAAAAATATCTCTTAAAAAACTAAAATTAGTGTCGATATTTACTTCATTGCATAGATTTGATCTTTAAAGTTAAATTTCTTTCACTATATGCTTGTTTAACATAATTATAATTTTAGGATTTCATAATGTATATGTTGTAGATAATAAATTATTTTTTTTTTCATTTAATAACTAATATCTATAATCTTATTTAAATTTTGTATAAAATTAAAACTTAAAAATTATTTAAAATTGGTTTTAAAACTTTATTGTGATTTGTGTAACTAACATAATTTTATAACTAATTTTTTGTGATACAATTGGTTCCAAAAAAAAAAAGAATTTTTACTCGAATTTGTTTTTTTTACGGGTATGTACTCAACTTTATTCATTACCTTATTTACTCGATATTTAAATTTTGCGATGATCATATTTTATATTAAAATATTTTAGAAACGTTATGTATTTTCCTTGGAATTGTTGGATCTTAATAAAGAGGTAGTTGAAGAATTTTTGCGATACATATACAGCGATCAAGTCGATAATTTGGATAATTTTGCTCCACAACTTTTATCATTGGCTGAACGTTTTTCTTTGCAAGGTATTGTATATTATAATATTGAAAAATTTATTCTTTAGAAATCTAACATTCATTAATAAAATTATTCGTAAATATTTGTTTAGGATTAAAAGAACTTTGTGAAAGAAATCTTATGGAAACAATAACTCCAGAAAACATAGCAAGCAGACTTTTAATTGCAGATGAATTTGGATGTGATGCACTTAAAAAAGCAAGTTTAGCATATTGCGAGGAAAATTTAACGGTACTTAACAAAAGTTTAGCATGGAAAATAATGGAACAAACAAATCCAGAATTGTTTAATGAAGTTTGTGAAGCTGGTATTGGAAGTTCAAGATCAAGTAACATGGATGATAGTGAATTAAGCAATTGACATCTTTTCTTTATATATATAAACAAAATTAATTATAAATTTTTGATTTCAATGAATGAACTTTAATAAAGATTATTTTTATAAATTTTTTAGAAAATTTCTTCATTTTTTTTGCATTCGATTAAATTTATTTCATTGAAAACTAACTTACCTTGGTTTAATATTAGCCAATGAACATTCGATCGCTTGCAATCTTAAGCTGAGAAAATCGGTTCGAAGTTCCAATATGCAATCAAGCTGAACCATTTCACGATCTCCATAATCCACGAAATAAACTTCACATTGACCATCTTCAGGTGCAGAAATAACTTCAGCTCTATACCATTGTTCATTAAAACTGAATTTTGCTGCTACTATTTGACCGAGCGTTATCTAAAATGATGATGTACGGCAATTACTAAATGACATCTGTTAAATTTTTCTTATAAGTAAATATTAAAATATTCAATTATATGTTTACATTTCTTAATTTATGCAATTCATGATTTTTTTCATCATTATAATAAACAGTCATATCAGATACTAATTTATCTAGTGCAGTAGTTCCAGGACCTACAACTTGTACCCAAAATTGACTAGGAGTTTCCATTGCAGATATATATACTTCCATTCCACCGTCAGAAACTAGGAATAAAAATAAAAAAATATATAAAATATCCAATAATATTATAAAAAAAACATTATTTATATTTTATATACCTGGTAATAATTCAGTAGTTTGAACCTGTTCAGATTGTATATTATTTTTAGTATTACGTGGAGATAATTTTCCTCTAGGCAATCTTGAAGCAGAAGAAGCCTCTAACTTTGTACGTGCTTCTTTTTCTTCTCGAACTTTATCTTCAATTTGTAACAAAGCTGTAGCAATTTGTTCAGCTGTTCCTTTTATAATAATTCTTCTTTCAGCATCTGTAAATTACTAGCAGTTATTAAAATTTAGAAGAGATAAAATCAAAAATATAAAACATAATAACATGGATTTATAAAAACAGAACATACTTGGATCATAAGGAGTATAACTGCTTTCAATAATGACTTTTGCACTAGATGTTGCTTGAATTTGATGTATAACTTCACCACCTCTTCCTATTATTCTTCCACATGCTCTTTGAGGTACGTACATTTCATATGTTTCAATTATGGGCTGATTTTGGATTATAGACTTTATCATTTCTTCAGCTAAATGTACACTTTCATAGCTTCCTTTTATGATGCAAATACGATCAGGGCAATCAATGTTATCTTCTTTAAAATGTATCTGTGTTCCAGTTTTATTTTGTATATCTTTTATCATTGAACCACCTCTTCCAATAACAGCAGGAACGAATTGTCTAGGTACTTTACATTCTGCAGTAAATCGTTTTGAAATTTCAACATGATTTTTTCTAGATTTAATATCTTCTTCATCCTGTATAATTAAATAAATAATTAAAACAAAATATTAAATAATTATAATTTTTTATATTTTTACAACCTTACCTTTTTGTATAATACGTATAATATAGCAATGCTCACACTTGTTAAGGATATACCGAGTAAAATTGGTAACGAAAACTGTCGTGTCATCCACCTCATTTTTTATTTTAATATTTAAACTTGTTAATTATTTTGTATTTGTTATTTTTGTAAATAAATTTGGATTTAAATATAAAGCATGCTTTTTAATTGTTATGAATTCGATATTTCATAACCTCTGAAGTTTCTTATGAAAATATCCATGGCGCGAATTATGAAACGTTGACACTTTAATAAATACACTTTTAAAGCAGTTTTAAATAAGTTTTCATCAGTCATTCGTTTTGATGGAAAGATTGATGAGCTATTGAATTCAGATCGAAAATATTTTTAAAATCGTATTATTACCAACAGTAAAATTAAAATATAATTTAACAAATATATTAATTTAAAAAATATTTATAATTTATTTCTATAAAATTCTTATTTCATACTTCATGGTTATATATTATATTTATCATAGATGAAAGATATTAGAATATATTTTTAAAATTAAATATAATTATAAATTAATAATTATAAATATTAATTTTATTTATTATATTGGTACCAATATAAAAGAGATTATGACATTGTTTCCAAGATTAGATTATAACAGAAGATTTAAATGTAAACTATTCTTTACAATAGCTATGAGCTTAATTAATATAAATATCGATAAGCTCTCGATAATAATGTAAAATATCAAGATAAATTCACATTATTGATATAGCAATAAAATATAAATAAATATAGTAAATAAATATAGTAAATAAAAAAAAATATTTTAAATACAAAAGTTATAATTTTTAAAGATTTCCATATTCAATCATATTTAATATTAAGGAAATAAGTGGTTTACAAAAAATTAATAATCGAATGGAATAATACATAACAGGATATCGCGGTTAATGTCCAAAAATATTTTTTCTTGTTATATTTCCCGTTACTTAAGAAAGTATTAAAAAAGTATTAAATACTTAATATTAAAAATAAGTAAATTTTTTGAAATATAAGTGTTTTGCACAATTATATAAATATAATATGTTTTATACAATTATGTAAAAAAATTAATTATTTTATTAATTTATTTTATTGTGAATATATTATTTATATAATTTTATAAATTCTTTTATATGTACATGAAATTTTTATGTATCTCCGATCCATATTTATTTTTTACAATAAATATATTATTTTGTCAATTAAAATAAGAAATAAATATTATTATTAATGCAATAAATAATATTATTTATTTTTAATATTTTTGAAGTATGAAAATTATAAGATATATAATAGATACTATATATAATTCTATCAATTTTTATTATTAAAAAAAATTCTCATTTAACAATTAAAAATTATCTATAAATATATAGAGATATACCTATATAACTTCTAGCTAAATATAACTCTATATATCTCTATATATCAAATACTTATATATAAGCTATATGTAAAGGAACATGTATACTTCTTCATATCTTCCTGATACTTCACGCTTTGAAATCACTAAAGGAAATTTAGTTATTAATAATATAATACATAATTTGTAAGTTGTAGATAAAGATTGCTAAGAATGTTATTATTTTTAATAATTATAATTTATAATATATTAGTATTTTTTATAAAATAATTATTTCAATTGATCATTTGAATTTTATTTTTATTTTTTAATATATTACAAATAAAAATCACTATTTAAATACCAAATACATAACTAAAAAACTAGATTTATTGATTATATTTAATTATTTATATATATTTATATATATTTCATTTATTATTGAGAATTTATTATTGAGAATATTAAATTTCACATATTTTATAAAAAAGATTATTATTTATAATAATTAAAAGTTTATATTGTTAAAGAATTTTTATACATAAAAGAATAAAATTAATTATGTATTTACATATATACTTATACTACATATATTATATCTTTTATATTCAAAATGTTCATTAAATTGCATGATTGAAAAAATGTTATACTAATATCTGAATAACTGTTACATCTTTTACTGCCATTTCATTGACATATATAATCGCTAGAGAATAAAACGGCTTTCATAATTTGATAAACACGTACTAACTTGTCTATCATTTGCAGAAAACGGTGTCTTTAATGAATAGGAAAGTATATGATGAAGTAGGTTTTCACTAAATCGCGCCATATTTTAATTTGTATTATTTATATTTTTCATATATATTAATATTATAAAAACATGATCATACATATCGTCAAGTAAACGTACACGACTTACAAAATGTTATATTAAAATCTTTTTAAGATTTATATAATATTATTTATTTTATATTAAATAATGTTATTTCGAAATATGCTTATATAACCCTTTTTTAATTCTATTTAACGCATTAATAAATGTACAATATAACATTTTTCTTATCATTTTATATAAGTTATATAATTTATATCAGTAAATAATAAAAAATATTAACAGCGACAAGTTTATTATAAAAAACAAAACATATCAAATTTTCTATAAATCAGTTTTTTATCTTTCGATTGGATTATATGCGCTTGCGCATACAATCAAATTATAGTGTTATATAAGGCAAGAAATTTTGTTATTTTATCAGTTTACAAAGTGTTTGCCACTGAAGGTATTATTTTGCAAACGAATAATGAAACCACGTGTCTTAGTCACTACTAACACTGTACCATCAGCTGCTATAAATCTTTTGCGTACAAAGTAAGTATATATATATATATTTTTTAAATAATTATTAATATTTAATAATAAGTTCTTAACTTGAAAAAATGATTAAAACAAATAGTTAAAAGTTTAACAATGTTATTATATTCTTTTAATATTATAATTGTTCAATATTTATAAATTATAAATATATATATATTTATAATTTTTCAATATTTTATAAAGCAATTTTTTATTTTTTTATATATATTATAAATATTTAATTTTATATAATTATTAATATTAATTACGAAGTTTTACTGTTATTTATTACATGATGTATTAATTTTCTTGTTTGTTTAGATGTGATGTTACAATTATTCAAAAACTTGTAAGTGATCGTGAAGAAGTATTGCAAGCACTTCCAGATCATGATGCACTTTTTCTTAGTGGTCATATCAATGTGAATAGTGACTTTCTTGATAAAGCAGGTAAATATTAAAATATAATAATTTTTTAAATAATATAACAAATCATATTTCTTTCGCAGAATTTTGAATTTTAATGTAAATTATCGATAACAAGGTTAATCAAATCAAATTTTAAAATTTAATTATTTAAAGAAATATTTGTAATATAATAATAATGACAAATAATTAAATATCGTATTTCAGAATTTATAAATTATTTATTAATTTTTTAGTTATTATATAATATGTTATATAATATATTATACAATGATGTATTTTCAATTTAAATGAATAATTTTATATATCAAATATTTCTTAAAGCAACATTCAAGTCATATAAATTTATTTACAAATTTTCAATAATAATATAAATATTTATTCTTTTATAAATAAAAATAAATTATAAAAAAATATTAAAAAATTAACATAAATAAATAAAAATTAGGATCGTCCTTAAAAGTTGTCTCAACGATGTCAGCGGGTTATGATCATTTAGATGTTCCCGAAATTAAAAGAAGAGGTATTAAAGTTGGACATACTCCTATAGTTTTATCAGCTGCCGTTGCCGAAATGGCAGTACTTTTATTATTAAATGCAGCAAGACGAATTCATGAAGGACGTCTAAAACTTGAACAGTAATTAAAAACGAATTTAATTTTCTTTCGAAAATTTAATTTGTTAAAACAAATATCTATAAAAAAAAGTTTAAATAATAATTTTAAATGTAAAAAATATTAAAATTTATATGTATATTTTGTTTATTTAAATTCTTAAAAATTTAGCGGTAAAGTAGAAACACATGCACAATGGTTACTTGGTCAAGACTTAAGAGGATCGACAGTTGGCATTGTTGGTTTGGGCAATATTGGTCAAGCTATTGTTAAACGATTGAAAGGATTCGATGTAGGTCATTTCATTTATACTGGTCATTCTCGTAAAAAAGCAGGTATTTATGAATGATATATGTAAGAATAAAATATTTATCTTTAAATATGGATATTTTTATTTCAATTTTATTATATTATCAGGAGATGAGCTCGGAGCTGATTTCGTATCTCTTGATGAACTTCTTGCACAAAGTGATTTCGTAATTGTTGCCACTCCATTAAATAATGAAACTAGGGGATTATTTGATGATAATACTTTCAATAAAATGAAGAAAAATGCAGTGTTTGTTAACATTGCTCGTGGACAAATTGTAAAAACAGATGCCTTGATTAAAGCATTGCGTAATAAAACAATTTTTGCGGCCGGCCTTGATGTTACAGATCCAGAACCATTGCCACCAGATCATGAACTTCTTCAACTTCCTAATGCTAGTAAGAATTGTTAATTACTTAATAAATAAAATTAAATTATTTAATATTATAAATTCCAGGTAGAAATAATTTAATTTTTTTTACTTTTTTTATATCTTTATTAGATTTTAGTAAATTTTCTTTATATTCCATTTTATATTTTTATAATGTGAACATATTAGTTGATAGAAATATGTAGCAAAATTGTATATACATTAACAAATATAAAATTTATTGCAGTTATTGTACCTCATATGGGCAGTGCTACTGTGAAGACAAGAATTGATATGTCTCTTACTGCAGCACAAAACATTCTCAATGGATTAGAGGATAAGCCATTGGTATATGAATTATAACTAATATGTTCTCTTGAACATATGTGAAATATAAATTTTTATTTCACAATTTAAAAGACATTATTATATTAATTATACCATACAATAATATATTTTTAAAATATTTTAGAATATTAACTGATATATATAAATTTAACATGTACTTTAGTATTAGTTTTTTTTTTACATGAATTTATACTATTTATACATATAAAATTTCTATATCTCTTTAAATATATTTTGAAAACATTGAAATATTTTTGATATTTTGTGATAATTTTTTGCTCGTTATAAAAATGTTTAATATCTAGCATTATTTTTTATATTATCTTATAAAAAATGTTGGATATTTTTTTTTTTTTAAATGTCATATAAAAATGCTAATGAAGAGAAATACAGAGAAATTGTAAAAAAATGTAATTTAAATTTTTTGTAAATTAGAAAAAAAAATATACAATAATATTTCCACCTCATTATTTATAATATCTATTGATTACAAGTGTTACCAAATGCAAACTTTTGGTATTTATCACCCGTAATGCACAACAGGTAACCATCAGGCTTCCACTACTGCATTTTTTAAATTGCTTAGAATTGGATCAATTTTACTTTCCAAAGATAATATATGGCCTGTATTACAATTATGACTAGCAATAAAACTAATTACTAATGGTAACTTGTTCATTTGAACTACCTATAAAAATAAAATAGCAATTTACATTAATATTTATATAGACTCTTTTTTTTCTTAAAAAGCATTAAAATTTAAATAATATTTTATAATAATACATTTTTTTTTATTACCTGATAACTACTATACATGCATATAATTGTTTTATTTTTCCCTAATCCTAATTTACTTCCTTGATCTGTTGCCATGCCAAATGTAGATAAAAAACTTGCTCTCATAGCTAATTCTGGTGTTGTTTCATCAGCTACAGACACAACAGGTACTCCATCCCTATCTGTTATCAATATACTATGAAGTCCTTCCACACTACTTAAAAGTCCATAAAGAAATTTTCTTAATTCCTGAGATAAAAAAATATTAAAGATAATTAACATATATATTTTTTATATTATGATATCATAATATTAATATAAATTTAAATATCTTAATATTTGTTTCCAAAATATATATATTTTTTTACAAATATTTTATAGTTATTTTAGAATCGACTTGATTTATCATAACCTTAATATGAGAATCTTAAAATTTTTTTTAAAATAATGTAACATGATCAAAAACTTACTGCTGTCATTTTCAATATTTACAGAGATAAATATTATATAGTAGATTATAAATTTATATTAAAGTTTAATAGATCTTAAATATAAAGAATATTAACTATCAAATACTACTTTTGACAGATTGTCATATGATAAACGTAGAATGCGCGCGCATCGTTTAAATTACCATAATAAAAAAAAGTTTTGATAGTTGTAATTTAATTTCCGAAAATTTATAAAATATTTTTCTCATATTTCCTAAATTTAAAGATTAGTTTTATTTAATAAAATTTAATTTAATTATAATTGTAAATAATAATAATAATAATAATTCTAAATAATGATTTGGTTTATTAAAACATTTTTTAATTTGTTTGAAGTTTATCTTTACTTATATGATATTTATCTGAAATGTTTATTTTAAAGAAACTAAAAAACTTAAATTTATATATATATAGTAATATTAATTAGTAGTATTAAAAATTTGTTATATTAACAAAATTTTTATTACAAAATTTGATTAAGTCTAATAAAGTTTATAAATAAACAATCATATTATATATGTATTACATATGATAATCACAAAAAAATTGATAAATTATATTTTAATTGATTACATATAAACATAAATAAAATAACTATTTCATCATATAATATTTAAAAAAAAAGTTATGTATTTCTATAATTATTATTTTTGAATTTCTATACGTGAATTTGTACTATCATCACTTGAGCAACCTCCATACATAAACATTTTTGGTATATCTTGACCATAATATACTTTTGTATTCTGTGCTAATGCTTCATATTTTTTTAATTCTAAAAATTCTTTGGTAAGCAAAAGTCTATTTGCTTCAGCTTGCATTTTTGTTTGGTAATATTCAGCATCAGAATGACTTTTTTGTCTTGCTAAATGCATTTCATCTTCAATTGCTGCTATTCGTTGTAAAGATTCTTTTTCCATAATTTTTTGATTAAATTGTATTTTTGCTACTTGTGCTTCTTTTTCTGCTTCAATAACAGCTTTTTTTCTATCTGTTTCTGCATCTTTTTCAACAACTTTCTGATGTTGAATTGATATTAAAAGTTTTGTTTTCTCTGCTTCCCTATAATACATGTATACATGTGTATATATGTATATATAAGAATAATAATAATAATAATAATAATGATTCTAAAAGAATTTCTGAAAAAATCAATTAATAACTTTTATTATATAATTTAAACTTACATTAATTCATAATTTTTTCTCAAAGTTTCTGGAATTTTTGGTTTAGTAACTCTAACTGCATGAATACTTAAACCAGGTGCTAAATCATTTAAATCCTTTTGTAAAGCAGTTTTTAAATTTTCATCTATTTGATCAAACAAATCTATGTATACCTCATGTAATGTGTGTACAGAACAAAATTGATTTAATTCATGATGAATCTTATTAAATATTAATGTTTGATCATAATCTGCTGTAAAATTTCTTACCATATTATAAACTGTAAAATTAAAATAATCAATATCTTAATAATTTATAAATATAATTATTAGTTTAATTAATGATATCACCTACCACTATTTGCATCTAATATATTTACAACTTCTATACGATCAAAATAAATCATTACACCACCACTTGTTCCACATGGAACATTTTTTACTTCATCTGTTTGTAATGTAACTTGAACAGCACGATATGTTGTTAATAAAGGTATCATCATATGAAATCCAGGATTGCTAACTTGAGGTAATAATGCACCACCCTATATCATTTAAAAAAAATATTTATAATGTTATAAATTATATTTTTTATATTTATATATTTACTTACTCTAAAATATACACCAACATGACCTTCTTCTATTCGATGTAAAGAAAAATTGAAAACTATTGCTAAGCAGACACAAAAACATATTCCAATGATACTTTGATCAAACATGCTATTTGTTTGCTGAAATTGAAAAGTACTTTACTATATAAATTAAAATTATTATATATATTATAATATAATATAATTACATACAACAAATTATTAAAACAATTTAAATTTTATTAAAATTTTATATTGTATATTATTAATATTTATTATAAAAGATATTTAATAAAATAGCAATAATTTAAACAGTTATGTTATAATTTGTTTTATTTATAGAGGTTATATTTCGTATATATCACAAAGTTTTTAAAATTTTTAGAATATTATTTATTTATAGTAACAAATATATTAAAAAATAAATAAACTTACAGATTTAAGTTTTTACTAGTATACACGTTTAATATTTTATGTTTTAATTAAATAATTATAATATTTCGGACAAAATATCAATTTTTACTATAAATTAAATCGTTCGTAAAACTTATACTATATATATGCATTTAATAATTAAATTAATTTTTTTTAATTTCATTTGAATGTAATTTACATATACATTATGTATATCACATAATATTGATTAAAAAAACAGTAGTTTATAACCACTAAAATGGAACAATCTTAATCAGGGAAAAAATTTTGTAGAAGAAAGAAATAATTTATAATTTTTTATATTTTTCAATACTATTAAAAATAATTAATAAAATATTAATGATATTTTATTTAAGAATAGTATAATTTATTATACAATAATATTAAAATAATATAGTCATATATTTGAACACTACAGTAATATTTAAAATAGTATAAAATTATTTAAAATCTTTTTCGTTTAAATTATTGATAATTATTTTATGATCATTGTTATAAAAAGAACAATATAAATTACTTTATATGATAATCAATAATCTTAATATAAAAGGTATTTCTTTTTTACACATTTTTATTTTCTGTTTGTTTATTTTTGTTTGTTGATTTGTTGTCAGATTTATTATCAGATGTATTATCAGATTTGTTAGATTTACTTTTCTGAGATTTTTTGCTATTACTACTAGAAGTTTCAGTTTTAATCAAACTTTTAACATCAGCTATATTTTCATTTAGTGATTTTAATTCTTGTAATGCTCTTTTAGCTAATTTCCCTTCTGGTGTATCTACTGGTTCCAAAAGAAGCATAGTTAGAGATTTCTTTAAAAAACCTCCAGCTTCTTCAAGTCGTTTAACTAATTCAGCTGGAGAAATTTCCCGTGCATTATATTCACGATTCGCTAATAATGCTAATGGTAAATGTATTTCATATAACATAATTCCTAAAAAATTTTTTTACATTAATAGACTATATAATATTGATACATTAAAACTTAAAACGTATTTAATGTTATCGAATTCAAATTTTTTATCACTTCTATTTACATTAGTAATATATTTATTAACAAATGATTTGAATAAGTTATTTCATTAAAAGTACCTTTCAATCGAGATATTCCTGGTTCAACTATTTCCAGTAAATCGTACATTTCTCTACATAGATATGTCATACTTCGCATAACTTTCCTTTTCGGATTTGGCCCTGTTACTTCCTGTCGATACACATTCAATAATTTTTGCTTCAAAGATAACATTAAAAAATGATTCTTATGAAGAGATTTTGATAGTTTCTCTTTTAAATTTTCCATTACCTTGAAAATTATTAAAGAAATAAAAAATATAAACTGAAGTTCATTCATTAATATATATTAATCATTCGATTTTTGTTTAATACTAACTTTAATATTGTATTCATCCACATCGTCAACCAAATTTTTTGATATACTTAAAGAGGTTTTAATAAGACATCCTGATATGATCTTTTTACACTTATTGCATTGCCATTTCGTATTTTTGCTATATGGAAACTTTGTTAAAGGATCTTGCATTCCTACATAACCCTGCCTACATCGCGGACACAAAATACAACTCATATATGATCCCATTTCGTAAGGATCTTTGCATAAATCACATTCACATTCAAAATATTTTCCAGTGCGCAAATATTCTCTTCTACCTGTTGTTCCCTATCAATGAAACGCATAAATAAATAAATTCTTTTTTTAAATTGTTGTGTAATTTTATAGTTTTTGATAATTTTTAAAAATTCTATATGTTTCGAAATTTTCATTTTTTTAAATATCTCTTTACAATTTTATGCGTAGAGTTTTGATTCTTTCATAAGATGAAAATAAAGACGAATAAACGAACCAAAAGTGATGAAGTGTAATTGAAGAAAATTGTGTCGCCTTCTTTAATCGGTATACTAGCATATACGGTAAGATGAAAATTATCATCTGCAGTTACATGGACATTTCCCCTGCAGTCGTGAGCCATCAAGGAGGCTTCCAGATATAAACCTCGTAAAAGAAGTCCATCCATACCTCCTGGAGATCTGAGCTCGAAAGAATTAACATCTAAAATTCCGCACAATTGTTGTATAATCTCCGAAACAGATGGATCGTTTTCAGGAACAAAATTTAATGATTTTAAGACCTATTATTAAATCAAAAAATGAAAAAATATTATTATTATTAAAAATTGATGTTGTCACATTTTTTTATTATTATTTTTTATATCACTTACATTTACAATATTTATTTCTCTATCTTCCCAAACTATTGTATTTCTTCTTTTATTTAGATGAGATTCTAGAGATAGGACTTGTTTCCACAATTCTGGATCTTTTTGCTTTAATAACCATAATCTTAAAACAAATAATACAGCAGCTAAAGTATCTGTATTTTCTATCGACAATTCCATATTATTCTTAATAATTTCACATTCGTACGTTGAATGATAATACGCTCGTTCCTGAAACGATCAATAATCAAATAATAACAAATTTTTAATGTGATTTTTAATTTATATGCGGTAAATAATTATGAGTAATTTAATTTTTATATTTTTACCTCACAAGAAAAACCGCATAAAGTTACAACATTGCATCCTGAACAAATATAATGGAAATCTTGCTCGATATCTGGTAATACACTCAAACATTCGAAACATATCGGATCTTTCATACAAGACATTGGTCCAACAGCAACCGGATCTTCTCGAAGTATTACTTCTCCTGCTCTTAAATCTTTTGCCGCTTGTAAATACCTTATCAAAATAGAAAACGTTGTATAACATATTTCAAAATATATAACGTGATATGAAGTATAAAATTTATATCTAGTTTATAATTTATTCGATCATAAAATCTCTAAAAAAAAATAGAATAAAAATAATGCAAAAATCGAGGATATATACTTGTATGCGCGGTAATTATACGCTCAATGTTTACGTTTTAATTGAATTTAAATTGAAAAATTTATTAATATAATAATAGATTTTTCTAATAGATTCTATTTCAATGTCTTTAACAAATATAAGATATAATAAATTAAGTTAAATAATTTGTATAATTTATATGTTTGTACCTGCCTAATTTCTCTGAATAAGCAACTTTATATTTTAACGTGGAAGTTGCAACGTTTTTTGATTTTTCTTCCATCATCTTATATGTATATCACTTGAGCTATTTTCGCCAATTACTTGACTAAAATGTACCGATCTCATACGAAACTAACGATACTTAGACCCGTAAGAGTCTGACGATATCGTACATTTCCTATGGTTCGTAACTGACACCGAAATACAGGAAGTTGTAGCGGGAGCCGTGTCTCTTTCGTACTCTCGATTGCTATATTATTATTAGAAGTCGTAGTGTAGCCGCATGCTTGTCGAGTAGGTATTTGGCGACAAAACAATGCATTGCATTAGAGACTGCAATGTTCCATGGTCATTGCCATTTTAAATAAATTTTACTTTTTTCTTAGAAATTTAAATGTTAATAAATTTGAATATATTTATTAATTCCTATGAATATTTGTATATACATTCTATATTATTTCCGTTTGTTTTGATTATTCTAAGATCTGTTTATCTCTTGTTTACATCACAAAAGATAAATTTAAATTTTTGCAATAAAGTAAAATAATTTTTTAATTAGATAAAATTTTATTTTCTTTATTTGATTTTTTTTTAATAGTAATAGTAAATTACTTTGATCTTGAATATAAATTGAATATAAAATTCATAAGATAATTTATATTTGTAAAATGAATCATATAATGATACAACAATGATTTAGCAAAGCATATTTAATTGTCTATATATATAATTACATATCTTTATTAACAAATACATTCAATGTTATATATCTTTATTAATAAATATGATGCTTCGATATACAATAAATAAAGTTTATAAATTTTGGATTGATTCCTCAAGCTGAGCCAGAGATTCTTTAGCGACGATACCTATTTGGCCTTCCGCTGTATCCGATGGTTCAAAACATAAAATCGTTGCTGCTTCTTTCAAAATTTTAGAAGCTTCTATCATTTTTGATTTCAAGGCAGCTTTATCAATCACTTCGGCATTCCATTGTGTTTTAGCAGTAAAAAGTAAGGGTGCATGAAGCTCATACAATGTCATTCCTTTCATCAATAAAAATAAAATATTAATAACAATTCTTTAATAAAATATCACCTTTAGTAAGAATTAAGAATTGTAATTATTTAATTACAGTTTTATGAATATCTGAGGATTATAAATTGTATTATTGTTAAAATATATAATATATAATAAAAATATATAATAAAAAAGTGATAGATAATTATAAATCTTTACCTCTTATACGAGAATAGCCAGGTTCTATAACGTCGAGTACTTGAAGTAATAGCTTACACATATCGATCTTGTGTTCTAATACAACGTCTGGCAAATCTTCTAAAAGATAGTCTTCCACACGACCATACATTTGTGTCAATGAATGTCTACAAAAAAAAAACAGATACAATTAAATAGATAAATATATAAAAAATATTTTGGCATATATCATCATTATATGCATAAATCAATCACTCCATTAAATAATCAATAACAATTTAATTCATATTTATATATCGCATTGAATTATAATAATTGAATTATTAAAATTATATTTACCTCAACATTGTAAGAAAAGCATGTCGAGGATGTAAAACTGAACGATACTTTTTCGCAACTGTTTCTCTTTCTTGAATAGCATCAGCTCCATCAGCACCGCTGATGGCCTCTACTGCATCCACTTCCATTTGTATAATTTGTAATACTTTTCGAACGGCTGATCCTGAGGTCGAAAATTCGCAATGAGTACATTTCCATGAACTTTCTGGATCTGTAATATTTATAATAAAAGTTATTTATAATATAAGTTTATAATTGAAATAATAAATCAAGAATATTAATTATTCGCATAGTGTGATTAAAATCGATTATATTCTTATTTAATTATGCAAAATATTTACCTAAAGAATCCAAAGATAACACTATTCCATTATCACACTTATTGCATTTTAATGAAGACATATGCGTTCCAAGTTCAGTAGGATCTGAACATCTTGCACATGCACAAGCGAAATTTTTTCCTTCGAGAAGATGTTCTCTTCTCAACATCGTTGGAAGTAATGAATGTGTATAACTTCCGTAAAGTTCTCCACCCAGAGGAATTTTGAGCGTGGTACGCAATCGTATTCTGCGAAGGAAATTATTTTAAATATCAATTATTAATAATTATTCAATTAATAATAATAATTTAATAAATTATTTATATCATTATTTTACTTATAATCGGTTGGTGAAATGCTATGACAAGTGTTAGAAATACATGAGTGATTCATTAAAGCTACTCTAGGATAAATTGCTCTCGCGCTAAATCCTTTTGCTGTTCGAACTTCGAAAGTATTAATTTCCAAGATTCCGCATGCTGTTTGAATTTGTTCTTCTGAGAACCTGTAATAAGAGAAAAAAAATATAACTTGATAAATGTACCGCATAAAAATATTATTTTTTATGTTACACTATTAAAAAATTATATATAATTACCTCTCTAATTTAAGTTGTTTTCTTATATACTCTACAACATTAACTTGATCTGATTTCCACTGTTTCTTTTGGCTTCTTATTTTATTATGAGCTTCCATGTCCTTCACTTCATTCTTCCATCTTTCTGGATTTTTTTCCGATTCCAAAAGCAATCTCAATGGAGTTATACATTCTAATTGTGGTACTCCATTTTCATTTGTTTCTTCTAAAGCAGCTTGTACATTAAATTTCTCGTTGACTTGTGCGAATATCTACAAATAAAATGTACAAATGTCATAATTTATTATTTGATTCATGATACAAAATAGTAAATTGTATATTTTAACGAATATTTTAACATTTTTACATTTTTATTTTTAATGCATTTTTTTCTTTTTTGGTATTTTTATTAATTATTATGTTATATTACGCAAATTAGTAATACATCGTAAACATTACTAATTCTCATTAATTTATGTTCATGTAGGAAATGTTCATGTATAATTCAAAAGCAAGTGTTAAATATAGAAATATAGTTTCAAGAGATGCTAATTGTTTTTTAATTTTCATAATCGCTACCTGACATTCATAATCTTTATGTTGAGGTTGGTTCTCGCATTCTGTTGAACAAACAGGCCAACCGCATTTCGAGCAAAGAGGTTTTTCGTTCAATGTTGGAGGCCATGATACGTAGCAAGAAAGACATAAAGGATATGTTGCTGCTTTTGGTCCGACTATAAAAGGCATTTCTGTAATAATTTCTTCACCTGCTTCCAACTCCTTATTGGCTACCATATATCTAAAAAAAATTATTTTAAAATATTTAAACCATTATAATATTCAAATTATTTGTATTTAAAATTATTCATTTTACACAAACAAAAAATATTTTTTATTACTAATAATGATTTAATTACAATGACTTCTATCTAATTTCATTTAATTTCCTACCTTCCTACTTTATCATTTTGAAGAATTTTGTATGTTGTTGAACTTTTACCCATTAAATTGGATGTTTCCTAATAAAAAAGAGTGTTATTAATAAAACAATATTTTTTTATAATTAAAAAATTGATTTTTTAATTTCAAATTTTAAATTGTTGCTTTTATTTTTAAATGCGTTAAAATCATTTTTGTGCAATAAATTTAATAAATGAAAAACAATATTCTATACTATAGTTATAATAGCATACCAATATGATCGATTTCGTAAGATCTGTATACAGTTTCGTGTTATAAATTACTTCCTTGTTATCTTTTAATACTATGCAATAAATGATTAATGAATACTACTTCGTCTATTATAAGAGTATGACGCGAAATTCGAATATGCTGAATGCAAAGTTACAAGTGTTAGAAATAGTGATATGAGTAAATAAAATTATTGATGACGAAACAATAATCATTTTACACTTAAAAAAATTTGCTGATCTAAATATATTATTTTCGAATATATATTAATTATCTATATAATTAAATTTATCTATAAATTATAGATAATTAAAAAAAAATATATATTTACAAAAACAATAAATAAAATTAATAAAATAATAAAAATAAATAATTTAAAAAAAATAAAGTTAATTTATAGAAAAATGAAATTTAATCAATGTAATTATTTTTAATTAATACATACCAAGTTTTTTTGAGACATGATTGATTTAACACTCAATTAATATTGATGCCAAAACAATTTCCTCAAATTTCTTTGTTATATTGCACGCTTTCTTCGCATTCAAATCGAATCGCACGATCTATGAAAGTCAAAGGATGCAAACAGACTAAAAATTAAGTAGTGACGTTTATATATATAATCGTTTTATTAAAAATATACTACTCCGTGAAGATTGCCAAAAATATGATCTAGATATGACCATCGTCTTTCGGGAAGAGTCTCGATTTGCATAGAAATTGTAGCTACACACTGAATCGAGCTACCGGTCTATTTTGAGACTCAAAAATATATATGCAGTTTTAGCTTTTTTAATACTTTTACAAACTAATTGAAAAATAACACTATTTTACATAATTAAATAATATAAATATTTAAATAAATATATTTCAATTTTTACATCATATTTTTAATATTTTACGTGATGAAATAGTGAGTAGAATATACTTTATAAGTAGAATATATTTAAAGACAAACTGAAATGAATTATGATCGAAAATTTAAAATATAATTATTAGAATAATAAACATTAATTTGTAATTCTCTTCTTATAATTAAAAGATTTAGAAATAATATATATATAATTAATATATATATATAGAAATAATAAAAATTCATTATTGAATATAATTTGGTGATTATAATAAAGAATCAGTGAAAAAATGCTTTATGTCATATTTTTTTCTTTTTAACTATATTAATTCAAAAATTTAAAATTGTATAATTTAATATATTTTTTATTATAAAAAAACGATTTCACTTACTTACAATGTAACTACTATCTCTAAAGCATACATGAATTTAATAAAAGTTTTCAACAGCAACTTGTTCTTTTAAATTATTTATTATATATAAGGAAATTATATATATAAGTTTTAATACCAAAAAAATAATTTTAATTGCTACTTAATAATTTATTAATACTTGATAATCATATAAATTAAATATGTATTTAATTAGATAACTTTTAAAAAGATAAATACTTTTTTCTTGATATATTCTTATCTTTTATCTAGCGTTCAATACGTGGTACCAGATGATCAGGATATGTATGAAATCCATGTTTATGAGGGTGATCTTTAAGATTACGTAATATCTAGAAAGTAAATCAACATAAAAATTAAATAACAAAATGTATTTTATTTGATGAAAGATATATTTTCTAATAATATTTTCTTTTATATAAAAAAATTTTATACATATATTTTATTAATATTTATATATAAAAATAGACTCTAATTTGTTTAGAAATTAATTTGCGCAGGCGTAAGCTCAGTTGCGCGCAGGTTCCATCTTTCTCTCCTAGTTCACATATCGTCTCACGTACGCAACTTCGAAACGAAGTCATACACTTTTTTGCACTTGTGTCTTATAACATAAAACATCGGTAAGTATCAATGAATCACATTATTCGTACACGTTAGTTTTAAATTAGATTTTCTATTCTTACATTCAAAATACATAATTTACAAAAAATTTTTCATAAAGCCGGCATGAGTTGCTGATAATGTCGATTGTCGTCTAGCAGTGTTTTAAGAGATCGTTTTTATTAATTTTGTAAATTTATATGAATTTAAATATTTTATATTTTTATGATATCAATAATAATTTTTTATTTTTTATAACAAACATATTTTCATGCATAATAATATGAAATTCAAATTATTTATGAGAATTGGAAATCACTGATTTACGCCTTATGTAATACTAAGACAAGTCAATATCACTCCATTTTTGCTCTATATTATTGTTAAATTAATAATGTATTGTTACTTAGTATATTTTCTTATTTTTTTCAATAACTTTATTAATTCAATTCGATAATTTATTATTCTAATATATCTTTTAAAAATCGATTAAATAATTTGATATTTATTTTTTTTATTATATGTATATATTAAATATTACGAAATATGAATTGAATAATATTTTCAATAAATATTATATTATCTATGTATTATTAAAAATTTTTGATCAATTAAATCGTATTTTTCATATATTTTATTATTTAAAGAATATATTATAGATACATCATATTTATGATAGATTTAATCAATCATTTAATTATGATTATAATATCAATAATATAAATTTTATAAATTGATTTATAAAATGATAATATTATATTAGAAATCTGTTAATGTTTAATATTTTATATATTTATCTATAATTTAAAAATATATTTTTTAAAAATTATAATTAAAATTCATTTATAGAATATATGAAAATATATAGTTATATATAAAAATATACTCATTATTTGTAATGAAATAAAATAAATAATTATATTTAATATACATATATTATATATAATATTATATATATATTATTGTTATAAAAATAATGATTTTAATAATTTTATGTAATTATTTAATCTTTTATATAGATCATGGCTCCACCATCATATAATGATTTAGGCAAAAGTGCTCGAGATTTATTTTCCAGTGGATATCATTTTGGTCTAATTAAATTAGATGTAAAAACAAAAACAAAATCAGGTGTAGAATTTTCTAGTGGTGGAGTATCTAATCAAGATACTGGAAAAGTATTTGGTTCTTTAGAAACTAAATACAATATTGATGATTATGGATTAAAATTTAGTGAAAAATGGAATACTGATAATACCCTTGCTACTGATATTACTTTTGCTGATAAATTGCTCAAAGGTCTTACTCTTGGTTATGGCTGTACTTTTTCTCCACAAACTGGGTAAAATAAATATATCATTTAATCTTATCAATATTTTATACTTATTTATCAATATTTGAAATTTTCTTAAAATAAATTATATTTATATTTATATTATATTTATATTATATTTTTTATTATTATGATATTATTTCAAAAAAATATCTAATTATTTTATTATTATAGGACGAAAACTGGAAAATTAAAGACAGCTTATAAACATGATAATGTGTCTGCAGCTGCTGATTTTGATCTTAGTCTTTCTACTGGTCCTTTGGTAAATGCATCAACTGTTGTAGGATATCAAGGTAAGAATATATATTCTTTATTTATAATATAAACTTAAATTATTTTTAGCATAGTATGTAATATATTATTTGTTATTTTTAGTACAGAAGTTGATATTTGATATTTTTGATGTCATTGTTCCCATGTGATTTCTTATAATTCATTTAAATCTTTCCTTTTCTTATTCCCAGTATCCTGTTATTCCAGAAAAAAATGATGTAAGATTGTGATATAATAAAATAGAATGAATGAAACATGTTGCATTATAAAATGCTGATTAAATTGTAGGTTGGCTAGCTGGTTATCAGGCCTGTTTTGATACACAAAGAAACAAACTTACAAAGAACAATTTTGCACTTGGATATACTGCTTCAGACTTTACCCTTCATGCAGCAGTGTATGTATAATCATTAAATATTTATAAAGAAAATAATTTAAATATGTTAATTAAATATAATTTTTTAATATCTTATTTTGATTTATTTAGGAATAATGGCTGTGACTTTAGTGGCCTCATTTATCATAAAGTAAAACCAGAATTAGAAGGTGCAATTAATTTGGAATGGAATTCAAGTAATAATGTAACACAATTTGGAATTGCTACAAAATATAATCTTGATAATGATGCATCTATTAGAGCTAAAGTTAATTCTAATCTTCAAGTTGGTTTGGGATATCAACAAAAATTACGTGATGGTAAATAATGTTTAAAATTCATAAAATATATTTTGTTTTTTCTTTTTTAATTACTTTATAAATAAATATTTAATATATATTTAATATATTTATAAATAAATATTTAAATTTAATATTTAGGTGTAACTTTGACACTTTCTACAAATATTGATGGAAAGAATTTTGGATCTGGTGGACATAAGATTGGTCTTGCATTAGATCTTCAAGCTTAAATATGATTACAGACACGAAAGGACTTGATTCACTTTAAGGATCATTTTATGATCTTTGTGTCATAAAACAGTATCACATTACATGCTTCAGATAAAGTATTGCCTATAACATAAATAGGTTTATCCCAAAATAGATGCCACATATAATATGTATGAAAACGGTATGGTAACAATATCTTATCATGAACAATACGATTTATAAATTCTTAAATGAAATAGAAGTGTATTATTTTTTGTGTATAATTCTCTTATAATATTCGATTGGTGCAGCCTGTTACCAGTTCCTGTTAAATATACAGTCTTATAAAATTAAAGATTAATTAATTTGAATTTAATTATAAAAAATATAAATACATAAATAATATTAATTACAAATACGGATAAAATTAAATTAGGAAAAAAATATCTTTAAATTTTATTGCAAATATATTTTTTAATTTAATAATAAATGTTATCAAGTTTCAAAATAATTATAAATTCAATTTTTTAAATAAGAATACATAATTTGCTGCACATACATGATACATTTGGTAGCTATAAATAGTTTTAATAATCGAATTTATTGTAAAAATACTTGCACTTAATATTATATTAAATAAATAATTACATACAGGGACTTGAAATTAAATAATGTCAAATATAAAATACAATTACTTTTCTTTTACAAAATGATTCATTTCTGCCTCTGTAATTAATATAAAATAATACTGCCGATGTAACTATTTTAGGGTTGAAACCTATTATGAAATATATGTTCAGTATGAAGATTCCAATAATTTAAAGTCTGACATCTTATATAAACATTTCACATTTTTAAAATAATATATTAAGATAGATACTTTTTTTAATTATAATTCCAGTCTTTTTTTATGTAGCAAACTTGTAATGCATAAGAGGTTTGTACTCATACAATTTTATTCTTCTATACAACAGTTGTTAAGTATTCAATCAAATTTGAATTAAATTTCAATTAATTCATAAAATAAAGAAAATTTTATTTTATATGCAGTGTGAATGCTTTATTTACATGAGATAATTACAATATTCCTTTAATTGGAATATGCTTTGCGTGAAGTTATAACAATTGTAGGTGAATGTTAAACAAATGACTTTAAGTGTTTTTTATCAATAAAAATTTTTTTCTATATTTTATATTTATTTTATTTTTGAATTTTATAAATAATAAAGTAACTATAATGATGAAATCTAATTTTTTTGTTTATATTATGAAAAATTAAAATTTATTTATTGATCATATAAAAATTGATTTCATGCATATTAACATACATAAAATTAATGATTCATTTGTAATGCATAAGCATCACTATAGAGTTATAGTAACAATCTTTATTGCCTTCAAATATATTTTTAATTGTGTATGTATCAAATATTTATCTGATATTTTTGTTTCGATCTTGTATGTATATTGTTAATATTAAAAAAAAATTTATATTAATGTACCATCTGATCTTCCATGGCTTTTGCTATCCATTCAGGTTCAGTTTGAGCAATTTTTTCTATTATTTGATTTACTTGATAGCAAAGAGATTGTATTTGTTTATCCCACGTTGGTAAAGTTTCGCGTGCTATTTAAAAATAAATTATTGATAAAAGATATTTGTACTAAATATATGACATTTAATAACCGATTTATTGCTTTTAACTTACTTTCAAAATGTACAATAGAATCGATTTGATCGATATAACCATTCATTCGACCTTCTGTGATCATTTGGCTAGCAATTTTTTCTGCTTTTGTCGGTGGAATTTCCAACAAAGCACCCAATTCTTCAAAAGTTATATTATTATACAATTTACTAGCAGATAATAAGTTATGTTCTATAACGGCACGATCAAGAATAGTTGACCCTAATCCATCGATCGTACTTGCTTTCTGATGTGGTTGTAATAAGGCTTCAAATTCTTGTAATTCGGAACGTCGAATAATACGATCTAGATACATTTTTTCAAGAATTGAATAAGCAGGAAGTTGCTGACAGCGCTCATCTTTAAATAATGTAGCTAACATTCGACTTCTTTGTTGACCTAATATTATAACGATATATATTTAAAATATATATTTTTTGTTATTTAAAAAATATAAAAGCTTACCTGCAGAAGCTAATACTGTACAAATTAATGCATTTCTAAGTGCAGTCATACGTTCATCTTCATGTATAATAGATCGATATGATAATTCATTATATCTTTGAGCAGCTTCTATAAATTTTCTTCTATAATCTAATACTCTTGCATAACAAACTTTATAGTAAATTTGTAACTGTTCATTTTTTGATTCAGCCTAAAAGAATTATAATATAAAAATTATATAAAAAAGGATATAATATATAAATTTAATACTTAATTGCTTAATATAATATATAATTATTCAGGTTCTTATATACTTGTAAAAGAGATGCCCTATTAATAAATGCTTCAGCTTGGACTGGATCATCATCTTCTAAATACAATCTTGCAATTTTAAGATAAGTTTCGAGTTTGTAATCAACTGTATATTGCCTGAAAGATAAATATTAAAACAATAATATTGATTAATCAAGAATTTTGATTAAGTTAATATAATGAAATAACAATTTTTATATCTACTTTTGTCCTGTTTCTAATGGTATTCCAACTAAAACATTAGCTGCTTCTCTCCAATTTTGATTACGTTCATAAATTTTTGCTAAATGTTGTCTTATACTAGCGACTTGTTCTTCAAATGAAATAACTCTTGGTTGAATCTGAAAAATTAATAACTTATTAGATTATAGTTTATATTATAAAAGTTATAAATTAAATATATTTCAAATCAATAAAAATATTTACCTTATCTAATGTATAATGTGAAATAGCCATTGACACTTCATCAGGTAAAAGTAATAATCGATTGCTAACATCTGTTAAAACTTGTCTTGAAATGACCAAACTTACATATTCATTTACAACTATAAAATAAACATTTATTGTTATATTATTTAAAAAATATTAAAAATAACATTAAATTGTAAATATAAAACTTTATTACAAATTATAAAAATAACAAATATTTAAATCATTTTTAGAAATATAATTATATATAAATATATAATGTAAACAAACATGAAGTTATCATATTTAGTGTAATAAATTGTATACAGAACATGCATGAATACATATTTTACGTGTACAACAAATTTATAATAAATAATTACTATCACTTAATAAATAATGTTATATATATATATATATATATATATATATATAACACATACACACACACATATATATATATCATAACAAAAATCTATTAAGAAAAAAGTAACGTACTTGCTTCAATGAATATCTTCAAAGCATCCATCGCTTCTTCGCTGGATGACAACAGTATTGAGTCCAATATTGCTCGATACCTGTAATTACCTACTTGTATGAAATGTTTTAAAAATATATTTTACATTCTACTTTATAAGCTTACTTTTCTGCTTGATCTTTATGAGAACCTCCGCAATATGCTAAATTTGCGAGCTGTTGACGTACAGAAGCTGCCGTCACCACCATCTTTTCTGCACGAATAACCAAAAATGACTTTTGCGCTATGTGTATTTTGTGCATGAACTATAAAAATTAATTACTAGTGAAAAAAATATTAAAAAAATATCATAATAAGTAAATAAATTTTATTGTTATAATAATAGAAAAAAAAACAAATTTTTAATAATAGTAAAGATTTTATATTTATTTATATCATTTTAAAATATATATATATATTTATATTTTTATAAAAATAAATCATAATATATAATAATAATAATACATTATTTATTCTTGTAGAATGCATGATGTATTTCATTTTATGTTGTTTTTTTATATAATATGGAATTATAAATATTAAATAATTGCATAAAAATACAATATAATATGAGATGGCGCTTTATATAATATCATTATTAATATGTTATTACATACTTTATATAAATAATTTATGATTAAGTACAATACAATCATGTGAATTCATTTATAAATCTGATTTAATAATTTGTGTTCCATAAAGATTTAATGAAATATTTAATTCGATATAACCTGTGTTATTTTATAAATAATTGAATTAAAAATAAATCATCAATATGATAATTAAATAAAAATAATACATTTTTTATTTATATTATATTATATTAATTTAATTATTAATTTATATATTAATTTACATTATACTTATATATCAATTATATTTTAAATATTAATTTACATTATTATATATTTAATATTATATTATATTCTTTATTATAATTTCATCATATTTTAGTCACCAAAATCAACAAAACATTTTATTAAATATTTAAATTTATAGTTTATGAATTCTTACAATTATTTTTTATTAATAAAAGAATGTATAAAATTTTCAAAATTTTTGCTTTCTGATGTGGTTGTAAAATTATTTGTATAAAGAAAAAAAAATGAATTTAAATATTTATCTAATTGTTTTTCTTTATTATCTTTATCTTTTGATTACATAAAAATAATCTATGTTATTAATTGATATTTATATCAATATATATCTTTGTTATGAAGAATTAATTCTAATATAATTATTTCATTAAAAAATCATTAATTGGTATTTTTCTAATTACATATATTTTTGAATTATAGAATTCATTTTATGATATTAAACCAATAATTGCATTATTGTATGCATAGATAGAAAATAGAATTTCATTTTTTTCATTTTAGAAATAAAATTTTTAATAAATATTATAGTTATAACAATATATAACTTTTTATAAAATATTTTGCATTCAAAATATTCAAGTTTTTGGAACACTTGGTTTTTTATTGGCCTAAGAGGGCGCTGAAGGGCTGACGTGTTTTTAGCCGCGGAAGGGTGAAAATGGCGAAATCGAAATTTGCAAAGTGCGCGAAAATATTGCTTGGTTTTGATGTAATATCTAATTGATAAAATAAAACATTCACGTTTGATGAATTACATGTAAAAAAAAAATTAACTTTATAATAACAGTGAACTTGTCATTCTCATTTCACTTTGAAATTTTAATACTAAACGACCTTTAGGTCTGTTTGTACACAGCGGTGCGTAGTGCACTGTGGGACAGCAATGGTGGGCGCGTGATTTTGAACAAATTCGAGATATTGAGGGAACACCCAGGTATGTATTATAAAACAAATTAATTTGCTTAGAAAACATTTTAGATAAAATTTAAATACTTCAAAAACATATGAAAAACTTTTTTGAATAATTTCTTACAATTAAAATAAGCTTCGTGGCACGCCCCCACCCAGCACTGTATGTACCTGATATGAACTGATAAGTTATAGGTTAAGTTGAATTTTGTGAGATTATAAGATGAATATTTGGAAAAAATTCATTTTTTATTACTATTTAGAATATTAAGAGTTTAGTTTTTCTTCATGCATTAATGTCGATTTATTATGAAAATATTAAAACTGTTAAAATGCATGCAGAAATTCAGTTCGCGGAAAATGGCGCGTTCAAGTAATAAATGGCGCTAATGTTCCTAAGTAGACTATCCTTCGAATTTTTCCTCATTATTCAAATTTTATTGTTCGAATTTTCAAAAATTCGAATTATACTCTGTTATTATATTGTTAAATGTGTTTGTAGATAATCCTATTGCTCTTTGGATTTAAAAATCATACATCTACTTCTTAAGGATTTGAATATTTGAATTTTTAAATTTTCGCAGATTCATTTCGTTTTTAAGTCATTTCACAGATCGTTTTATATTTTCCCTTTGATTTATGATATTTTTTTCTTTTTAGTGCGTAAGAACATGTGAAGCTTTATAGAAAAACGATTTACATTCTATGAATTTCTAACCTGTGAATGCATGAAATATATGTTTATAATGAAAGACTTAGACATCTGGAAAACTTTTTTAATATTTATAAAGTTTTTTTGACATATAATGAATATATATAATGAGTATATATAATACAAGATATTAAATATTGCTAAAACAGTTTAAAGTTTATAATTTAAAATTTTATTTTAGAATGTTTATGTAATTCATCAATTTTTATATCGCATTTGTTTTCGTACTTAATTATGTAATTAATTTCTAAGTTTTATATATATATATGAAATTTTTAGAAAAATAATTATTTTTAGAAACTATTCCTTTTACAAAAAGATGCATTATATGTTTATATAATTATTCATAATTATTTGAAGGAAAGTTTACATAGTCAAAAATATAATTATATAAATAAATATAAAATAAATATAATATAATATTTATAATATTTAAAATTAATAATTATTTTATTTTAGTTATATTATAAATTTATATATTATTTAACTTATTATATATATCAATTTTAAAAGACATATTAATAGATATTAAGTGGTATTTAGATTTTAAATAACATGTAAGCTTCTATAATAAATAATATTTTGAATAGGGACATAATCATGTCTGTAAATAAAGGGCAAAATGCTAGAGCATTGGTTGAACCATTAGCTCTTGATTCACGTACTCTTGGTGATGGAGATTTAAGTGCACTAAGTTTATCGCATAATAATGAACAATATTCATCAAATGACTTTGAAGCATTTGCAAATATTCAGGCTGAATTAGAATGTATGAATGCTGAAGAAGTTATGACAACAGATGAAGAGCATATAATAATTGAACGTAATATTCAGACTGAAACTATTGTACCTGATGTGGAAATGACTGAAGTTTCTGGGCAAGCTCAAGAAGAACATATTATTTATACAACAGCAAATCAAAATAATCAAAATATTGTGTTTCAAACAAAACCAACGTTACAAAGGCTTCCTGCATCCACAGTACAGGTATAAAATATAATAATTATGTATCTTGATATTTTTAATTTTACTTATTAATTTTTTTAATAGGTAAAATCAAATGCTGGTCAAGTGACACAAAGTCAGTCTATTATGATAGTGTCTCCTGCTGGTGGTCAAGGTACTAGCCAAATTTTAAAAATTTCACATCCATCAACAGCATCACATGGTCAATTACAATCATTAGCTCAGACTCTCATAACAGCAAAATCTGCTGATGGTAATATAGTTCAGTTAAGATCTGCACAACCTAGTAAACCGGTAATGGCAACTAGTCATTCAGGAAATATCACATTAGGTAATGTTCAAAATGTAAAAACAGCTCAATCAGCTATAAAACGGACTGCACAGAATACTTCTCAAAATCGAAATGTAAGATTGTTAATGATATTATATTTATTATTTTTACTATATTTCAAAGATTTTAAATATTTAATAAGATTTTTTTATTTTCATTTTTAGGTGTATACAAAAATGATATTAACTGGAAATCAAGCTCAATCAGGTCAACAAGTTCTTATAACAAGTTCTCAAAATGAAAACCAACAAACACAAGCAATAAAATTTTTAAATAATAGTGCATCAAGTCAAGATGTTACAAGTCCAACAAAAACTATAACATTAGCACAAGCACAACAAATGGGATTACTTTCCACTAATAAAGTCCCACATATTTTACCCTCTTCACCACAGAAACAAGTGAGTATTAAAAAAAAAGTAAGTATTGCTTCCTTATTATGGAAAAGAAGGATAAAAAACTTCTTCCAATTAATAACTATTTAATAGAATGATTTATTAGAAATAATTAATTTATTTTTGTTTTTGTTAAAGGGAATAATTGTAAATAAATTAGTGCAATCATCAAGTTCTCAACCTTCTAAAATGACTATAGTTCCAAGTAATACAATAAAATCACCTACAAAAATATTACCAGCTCCTACAGTAAATACACAAATTAAATCTTCAACAATTTCAAATCAGCAGTCATTTTCTTCTTCTAATAAATCATCTGTGCAACAAAGCCCTCAAAAAGTGATTATAAGACAGGTTTGTTGGTCTACATTTCTAAGATTTATATATTTCATAAAGCATGATATAATTTTAATATTTTCATTATGTTTATATTAATAAGATAATATATTTATAGAGTTCTTTAAAACCTGGAACTGTTCTTGGAAGTGGACAAGTTATTAGAATACCTGCTAATCAAAATATTGTAACTGGATCTAATCAAGTACATCAGATACAGATGCCTGGAAGACAAGTAATATTTTTTTAATTAATATTAATAAATTATAATATTTTAATATTATAATATTTGTATAAATTTTTATATAAATAATTCTTTTTAAGGTGCAATATGTAAGATTAGTTAGTACTCCATCATCAGGAACTACAAATGTTGTTACTGTAGGTAAAACAAAATCACAAACAACTTTACAAACAGTTGGAGTTGGTCAAAAAATAGGAGGTCAACAACAAATTGTTAAGGTTCGTAAAAATAGAACATATAATCATAAACAATAATAGATTTATTTATATTTATAATTTTCCTTCAAACAAAATAGGTAGTTCCATTAAATACTAGTAATCAATCATTAAGAACAGTTGCGCCTAAAGCAACATTAACAGGAAGTGGTCAAAGGTTATTAATTCCGGCAACTGCAACAGTAGGTAATCAATCTAAAAATGCAGTTGCTATTCCGGCATCTGCTTTAAGTCAATTAGCATCTGGACAAGCAGTTCTTTCAACTAATTCAAATGTAGGAAATATTGTAGTGTTACCAGCTCAATATATTCAACAACAGGTTTGATATATTAAATATTTAAAAAAATTGAAATGAAGTAAATAAATAAATTGATTATTTATATTATTCATTATATATTTATAATATAAATATAATAATATTACTTGTGTTTGCAGTCAGCGGATGATGTAAAACTGAAAACTCAGCAAACAACAACCAATTTATTAAGTAATTCACAAAATTTACAGAGTTCAACAGGAACTTTATCTGTGGGGTCTGTTATAGAAAGTAAAAGTTCTCAAAGATCATATACCAGTGTTGAACCAAATGGTATTAGACCAAGAAAACCATGTAATTGTACTAAATCACAATGTCTTAAATTGTAAGTATAACATTGAATAATAAAATATGTAATATACATATAATATAAATAATAGATATATAATGTTATTATTAGTATTATGATTCTATTTTTAAAAACTGAACATCAGGTTGCTATTCATTTTTTTTATTATATTGATTACAGAATGATATAATAAAAACTAATATTCTTTAAGATTGTTATGTGGAGTAAGAAATATTGCATTGTGACATCAATAAATGATCATTTTTTAAATCGTATTTTATTAAATAAAAATAATAAATTGTAAATACATTTTATTGCAGATATTGCGATTGTTTTGCGAATGGAGAATTTTGTCATATGTGTAACTGTAATAATTGTTCTAATAATCTTGGAAATGAAGAAGAAAGACAACGTGCTATTAAGTCGTGTTTGGAACGTAATCCAAATGCTTTTCGTCCAAAAATTGGCAAGGGTCGTGAAACTGGCGATGATATACGTAGACATAACAAAGGTTGTAATTGTAAACGAAGTGGATGTTTAAAAAATTATTGTGAATGTTATGAGGTATCATAAATCTTAAATATAAATATTTTTGAGAGTAATTAAATATTGTTACTAAAATCTTTTTTTTATCTATATAGGCTAAGATTCCATGCTCTGCTAATTGTAAATGTATAGGATGTCGTAATGTAGAAGAACCAAATCTAGAGAAAAAATCTTTAAAAGATCTAGCTGAAGCAGCTGAAGTAAGAACTGCACAACTTACACTAAACAAGACAAAATTACAATTATCAGAAATGGCTTTCAGACCTCCTGCAACGTCAAATACGGGTGCAAGGTATATTTAAAAAAAAAAATATATATATATAAATATATATATTTTTGACACAAATTTATATTTCGTAGGCAACCTTTTAATTTTTTAACTGATAAAGTAGTAGAAATAACATGTCAATGTTTAATGGCACAAGCTGATGAAGCAGAACGTAATATGTTTGATGATGAAACATCACAAAGACTTATAATTGAGGAATTCGGTCGCTGCCTTAAGGAAATTATAGAATCTGCACATAAAGCTGAAGCTACCTAGCAGGTACATTCTAAGAAAAAGTATAATGTTAAGAATTTTCAAATTTTGAAAACTTATTCTGAAATTACAAAATTGAAAATGTTAGTTATTGGTACTTCTTAATTTAATAAATTGGCCATAACATAAGTGTTACATACCAAAGATAATGGTAAAGGGAATTAAAATACATTCAACCGTTTTCTTATTTTATATCTTTAATAAATCATATTAAATGATTTTTTTTTGTAAATATAAATTAACTGTGAGCTTTGTAACTTTCAAAATCATGATTTTAATTTTTATAATGTGATGCTAAGTTATCTCTAATTAAAAATCTATTATTAAATTATTTTTGTTTTTGTTTATTGAAAATTTGATAAAAAGAATTAAAATTTGTTTTTTTTTTTTATAATATACAATATATCATTTAAAAAAAAACGGTTGAAAATTAACATTAAAACTTGTAACACAAGTGAATAAGTTATAAAAAAATATTTCCATATTTGTCAATTATATGTATTTTAAAAATTGATTTTAATTTTGGAAATCAAGAGGCTAAAATAAAATAGTAAGAATCAAATGAAATCTATGCATTAAATGTTCCATGTTTCGTATTTGAATTTCTAATTAATTATTTTTATTACTATAAATATTCATATATTTTTATTAAAAGAAATGCATGTATTCATAAAATATCGGGGAATGGTGATGTTTTATGGAATATCGAGAATACTCGATTTTTTGATCGATAGGCAATATGAATAATAAGCTCAAAATATGTTTAATGTAATAGTTTATATTGCTTAAAATTTTCATATTGTATATCGATTTAATATTTGTATCAATTTAAATTAATAAAAATGATTTGCTATTTTTTCGGTAATGCACTCTAGAATATTCCTGCGTATATTTTGCATTAAAAGTTTGTAAAAGCGAAACCTTAAAAATTTATAAAAATGATAAATTTATTTATGATAAAAAAGTTAATATTATTAAAAATAATTAAGAAACTTGTGTTCACAAAAATAAGAATTATTCAAGTTATTTCTGAATGATGTTGCATTTTTACAATTTTTTCTTTATAATTTTTGGTTTTTCATTTGTAATATTAATAAATTTTTTTTTTTAAAAGTTGAAAAATTCCTTTTTCGTTATGTTATTTTTGTGTACTTTGAACATAAGCTTAAAAAAAAAAATATATATATTAAAAGTTCGAAACAAAAATACAAGTTTCTTCATGTAAATGTTTCGTATATTTTCTTATTAGATTTATAACGATATTTAATATCGTATATTTTCAAATAATTATAAATTAATCAGTTTTTCTTGTTACACTTGTTGCAATAGAGTCATGTTTAATTTAATTATTATATTTAATATTTAGTAATTTAGTTTATGGAATTATTTAAATAATTATGATAGCGAATGATATTGCAGTGAATGAAAATTAATTAAGAATACAATTATCTAATATATAAATTGAAAATTTGATTGGTACGAATGAATGATTTTTCATCATGCAATGATCATCATTGCAGTAGTAATATTATTTGTCTGCCATTAGGGATGATAAAAGTATAACTTTTATGTAGAAAATTAATATAAAATATAGAGAGTTTATATATTATATTATATATAAAACTTGTATAAGAACAAATGTAATATAGAAATACAAATATAAATATATATTATATATTCATAAAATTCGTACTTCAAATGACAATGTTTATTTTAAGTATATAAAATTGTACAGACTTATAATTTAATGAGGTTAATATTGTGTGAATTAAAATATAATTTTGAGTCATCTCTTAGATGTCTCAAAAAACCACAATAGAGAAAAATTATTCATACATTTCTACTTGTTATATGTCATTTATATAACAAATCAAATATAAAAATATTAATTAAACTAATATTAAAAATTTTACAAAAATGTGTATGTATAAGAAAGTACTATGTACAGATAATATTCGTATATTTAAATATATCTTTATAATTTGTCTCTGTACATAGGAAAAAATCTGATATCATAAAAATTATTAAATAATTTATTATTTTTAATTTAGAAAAAATTATTTAAATATGTTCAAATTAACTAAATATGTAAAAAGTTACAATTAACATGTAAAAAGTTTTAATTCAGTTATGAATTCGAATAGAATGTAAATAGGCAATAAATTATAATAATAATTATACCTTATTTGATATCAGATTTTTGACGTGATTTAATTAACATTAAAGTGTATGTATGAAGAAAATGTATGTATATACATGTCAAACATATATAACTTTCAATAAATCTTATGTTTACATTGCAAATTGATAATTCATTGAATTACACATAAAAAATTTATTCTTATATAAAAATACATATATTTATCTATATTAAAATAATTTATTAAAATTTCACTATTTTTTTAGTTTTTTTATCATCTTTTTTGTCTATAATATTTTTTTCTTCTAAAGATTCTACATTATCATTTGTAATTGTATTTACTGTAATTATATTTTCTTCCTTTTCTTTAATTAAATCTGGACAATCTTTTTTTAAATGTGTAACATCCCCACAAATTTTACAAGCACCTCCCTGAGGATAGATTCCTTTAGGATTATCAGGACATTGTTTAGCAATATGCCCTTGTTCACGGCAAATAAAACAAGTTGCATATCTATATTCTGTTGGCTTAGTTACTTTACATTCAAAATGTGTATGTTCTGTTGATCCACATTTATAACAGATTCCTGTTCCTGCTTGTTCTGATCCAAGCTCAGGGCAATCAGATAAATTATGTCCAGCTTTACGACAATGGAAACAAACAGATTTCTTAATTCTAGCTAATACTTTTTCAGCTTTTCTCCTTTCTAATTTCATTGTTGTATCTATTTCTTTTTGTGGAATGCCTAAAAAAATATATAAAATATAGAAATGTTTTAAATATATAATATAAATAAATATATCTTATATAATCTACCTTTCATAATCATTTTCTGTTTTAAATCATTTAATCTATCTGCATCTTCTTTTTTTATTGGAAATCCATTAAATTTTACAATTTCTATTTCTATACCATTGATGATTATTTTTGAAGATCCTAAATCTGGTTTTCTTCTTTTGTGTTCTTTATCATCTCGAATTTTTGGTAGTTTTTTTTTCTTTTTTTGATTATCAAATTTTTTCATACCAAATTTATTTGGAATATCTTTATACTTTTGTGATTTAGTGATAGAATTTTTATTAAACCTTGTTTGATTAATTTTTACATTTATATTCTTGTTATTGTTTGTATTCTTTAATGCAAAATTATCATTATTATTTTCTGTAATATTAAATAAATTTTCATTCAAACTTTTTTCTTTATTATATTTTTGACGTTTAAAAGGTATAACTTTCTCATTTTGTGATTCATTTGTATTGATTGTTACATCATTTTTATTTTTTTCAATTTTTGAGATATCTTGTACATTCTTTTTTCTTTTTTTATTTAATTTATCAAATGATATATTTGATTTATTAATTTTTGTATCATTTTCTATTTCTGCTTTATTTAATTGTATCTTTTGGTTTTTTTTGATCTTATTTATCATTAAATCTTTTTCTCTTTCAGAGTTATCTGGAAATTCTGCCCAGGAATTATTAACACTTTCAATATTATTAGTTGTAAATTTATTTTGCTTATTTTCTAATAATTCTTTAACAGATTTTGTTTTTTCAGAAAATTCTTGCTTTTTAGATAAATTTTCAATTAATTGCTGTTTCATTACATGCCATGGAGTAGCTTCATTAGGTATTTTTTCATTTGAAGCTTTTGAACCTTTAGCTCTTGTATATCGAGTCATATTTTAACAATTAATTGAAATTATCTATAATTTAAAAAAATTAAAAATTATTTTATTTATATAATTTTTTAAAATTAAATTTTAAATGCATAATCAATTATTACTATTATAAAAGTAAATTGTATTATAAATTTTAATTTTTTATTATAAATATTTAAAATTAATTATTTAAGTTAGTTAAAATAAATAAAATATATATTTTAGTCAAATTTTTGAAAATAAATATTACTAATAAATAAATAAATAAATATTATTTTACTTTATTTTTAATTATATAATAATGAATATGAAATATTTTACATATTTTAATAAAATTATAATAAAATTAAAAAATTATAAGATAAAACTATAATATTTTTGTATTAAATAATTAATCAAATTAATTTACGTTTATTAAAATACACGATTATAAAAAAAATATATATATATATTAATTCAAATTCACATTAATAACATTCAAAACAATAATATTTAATTGTTAAAATAACCTTAACATAAAATAACCTTACTCTTATTTTATACATGAACAATATTGATGAAAAAGACTTAATATTCAATACATTTTTGCTATTTTTCGCAAAGTTATTATTCTAAACATTTAATATAAAGTCGGAAATGTAATATCTATATTTTTTAAAAATTAAAAATTAAAACATTTTGTAGTTTAAAAAAGAAATAGTGGAAAGTGACATCTCATACCTCACGTTTCGCCAAGAATAAGTATAAATAAAAAGAATGCGTAACAAGAAAAGGACAAAGATAGAATAAAAATATTGAAATCAGAGCCATCTTCAGAATGCCGCAGAAAGAACACATATAGAAAGGAATAGACACATATAGATAAATACACATATAGAAAATTGATAGAAAAAGATAGAAATAGATCAAGAATTGACCATTAGCGCCATCTTTTGGATATAATATCTCCAAAAATAAAATAAGTTTTAAAAACATTCAAGAGATGGTGCTGATTTTCAATTCTTTTTCTATCTTATCCTTTTTGAAGAGATACCTTTAATATTTAAGAGATGGCGTTAATAGTTAATTTTTTAGCCTATCACTATCCTTTTCTTACTTTCTTTTCTTTATTTTCTGTTCTTTCTTTGTATGTTTCATTTGCGGCACTCTGAAAATGGCGTTGATTTCAATATTTTCTCATTATCTCTGTTCTTCTCATTATTCTCTGTATCTTCTCATTATTCTCTTATCTTTTTCCTTTCTCACAGTTTAAGTTTTTTATAAAGAAAATGGAAGTAAAATTATGTTTATATGCTTAGGTACTTTTTATTCGTTTTGAAACTTTCACATATACACGTTAATTATTAACGACATAATAAACAATGACATATAGACATTAGAATCTGAGTAGATGCCCGTATCGCGGACTGGTTGCGAGAAAAAGATGTTTCATAATACATATCACGTAATCATTATCATTATAATGACCATATATATATATATATATATATATATATGTATATATATGTAACAATATTTATAGACATATACAGACGAATTTCATGTGTATCTGTGTTTTATATAATATTTATATTTATATATTTATATTCATATTTATATTTATATTTATACGTTATAACACCGATATGTCAGTTTATTAGGCATGAATTTCTTGTGTGCGTGTGTACATGTATATGTATGTACTTTGTGATAAATGCACGCATGTGTACCAATACTTGTTTCTCATTTCTATTTCAGACGATCTTTGTATATTCCTTATACAGATTAATTATTTATATCTTAATCAAAAAAGAAATAACATATACAGTAATATATCCGTAGAATCTATTATACGTGTATCCTATGCTTGGAAAAATTATATGCTTGCATGCTCGTGTAAACGTGTCTATGTTTGTATGTGTTATAATCAGCGTACGCAATAATTCTAAAGTGAGAAAAGTTCAAATGAGTTTAATAAGTAACGAAGCGGACAGTATGAGAGAGCACCGAGATATATTAGAGCGAAGATATCCACCGAAATACGGTAAAAACAAAGAGACAGAGATTTGGGAAATAGAGCATAGCTCGGTCTTTCAGGTGTAAAGAGGATTTTTTGACTTATTTATATTCTTTATATGTTTTACTTGTTCATTCATTTTTTTTTTTTTTTTAGTTTTGTTAAATTAATGTCTTTTTTAATTTATGTTTAATATATGTGTATACGCATCTCTGTATGTATTATGTGTACGTTAAAGAGAGATTATCAGAGTATTACGCGCTATAATATAATTGAAATAAATATGTGTATATATTTATATTATGTATAATATGGCTATGCCGTGAATGGCTCGTCGGCTGCGCTTGCAACGACTCGATCACTGTAAGACACTGTACAAAAATACCGCTTATAATAATTAGTAATAATAACAACGCAGCCGGCAAGACTAAAACTTACGGCCATCAGAGATATGTCTCGACATGGTTCTTTGGGTGCCTTCAACGCGAATATGCGCAAGTGACTAACCCATTTCATCGTTCTACGATCACCTAAAAAGGATATGTTTCACTACACTGAGTCAGGAGTCCCGGTGTTCTTTATCACTAGTACTATATATCAATATAGAAATTAAGAAGAAACTTATAATTATCATATGTTAAATTATCAATATATCAAATTAATTATATCAAATTTTTTTTTTAAATTTCTAAATAAATATACTATTATCGATAAATAAAATGAAATAGAAAGTTAAAAATGTATTTCTACAATTAATATCATAACAAATATGTTTGTATATTTTTCTACTTTTTCCCTTCGATTCAGTCTTTAATCTTGGGATCTAAACTCCTGTCTCACTGGATAAGTGCATCTATGCTAACGTTACTATTTTCTTTATTTCTGTATCTACTGATATTTTTTGTCAACTTATGATCATTCACATCCTATTGTTCAAGCGAACGTTTTACTAGAAATTTAATATAATATAATATATATAATAATTGATATTAATTTAATATTTGGAAAAAATTATTTTTGATATGCCTTCCGCGGATTCTAAGCTATATGTAGGGCCTGCAAAGAATTCCACTCGGCGTATCGTAAATCAAACTTAATATCTATTCGAATTAAATTTTTATTATCAAAGAAAATTTTTCAGAGGAAAATTAATATTGGATAAATATCAAATAAATGATGCAATTAAATAATCCATAATCGAACAATTCGCTTGTAACAATAATATGTAAATAACATCTTGATATTTTCATATCGATGAAACTTCTTAGAAAAAACATCCAATGCGTATATGTATATATATAATATATAAGTATATAATATATCTTTGATGATCGTAATAATGTGTATATATGTAACATACATATATTATATATATATATTAACAAATAAATTCTCTTAAATCTCATACGTTTACGATATATATACGATCTTTAGAGATTATATCAATGAAGCCTTAACTATTTTTTTACAGGTAAAATTTTGGGCGTATAAATGATATGTGTGTGTTGTGTGATTTGGTACGAACCTTTTTTTTCTTAATCGAAGGAGATAATTTTAATTTTCATATAAAAGAGTATCATGGTAAAAAAATAACATTTATTGGAATTTATTGAATATTAATATTAAGAATTTTACTTAATTAAATAATAATAATAATCTATCTTATACAAAACAATTGATTAAAATTGTTAAAATGATTAAAATTATTCAGTAGAGCTATATGTTTAAAAATAAATTTTAAAACAAATGTTTTCAAGATCTCCTTCGATTTTTATTAAAATAATGGTTCGCGTCACGACGTAACATTATTATTAACCTAATTTCGGTATGCAAGTATTACTCGTAATATTAATGCCTTAACATTATTACTCTTTTATTATTCTATATTAATTATCGAATAGTAAAACACAATTTACTTTCCTTGTGTGTAACGCTTTTACGATACTACGTTTTGTGAACGTATTTTCAATATCTCACGCGATATAGTGTACGAAAGGTGTTCGATGGTGTTTTACTAAGTTTTCATCAACATACTTGTAACCGAGTCCTAAAATTATACATATACTTCTATATCTGACAATATAATATTACAATGCAGGATTTGTCTTTATACTTTCTTCGTTTCGTAATAACAATCGAATTTCTCTTGTCCGTCGAAAAATATTACAGTTATCTTTGACACGCCAAGTTTCGAATTAACTTCGAACACGTTTCGCAACTCGAAGATAGAAGCATTACGTGTTCGCACGTCACAATCCGCGTGTTGCTTGGAGAAGGGGAACTTAAAAACATCTAGTTGAAATTAAAGATCGTGCGGCAAAAGCGTAACTGCGACGTACACTATCATTTTATCGTTTCATCTTGCGGCGTTGCTGAAAGGCGGTTGTAATTTTATGACGCGTGTATAAGTGTCGACGTTTAGAGTAGCAGTGGAGGATCACAAAACAGAAGCGACGAGCCATTTCAATGAATCGTGCTCTACCGGAATTGACAAGTGTCGGTTTCCTGTTGAGTATATTACGTTCTATCAGCAGTCGTTATTTCATTTCGACTGGCCGCTCCTTTGTGAACGAAGTTAAACATTTGAATGATCTCAAGATATCACCGCCAAAGACTGCGAGTTGAAGAATTCGTTTGAATCGATCTATACGATATCCTGACCATTTTGATCATTTTGATCGAATGTTTCTTGATCGTAGTAATATTTCTGAAAATAAATATCAATAAATGGAATAAATATATCAAGATACAAAAAAAAAAGGGAAATAATAACGATTAATAAATAAGATAAATTAATTTACAAAATATAGTATACTGGCCAAATTAGTTAATTGAATATCTCCGTAACTTTCAGCAACAATGAAAATTGAAATGTGACGATCTATTTTTTATATTATTACTAGACGAGACTGTGACGTACGAAGTGCAACATTAAGAAATGTCGATGACTTCGTCTCAATGATTCCAGGAACGGGTTGATATGTATAAGATGAATGTCCGTGGATCATAAAATGGCTAAACTACAGACATTCGAATTTTCTATCGAATTATACTACGCATCTCGCGTTCTCGCACGAGCTTTAACAGACATCCATAAAATACTTGGCAACGATCTTGATATGTAACGTTCGATGAAAAAGGCTTGTACATTTACTACGACATGGTAGGGCCTTTTTTCACCCTGTTATCGTTCGAGTTTTTTCCTTTCTCCCTTTTATTACACCGTTCGAGCGTGGTTTTCGATTTACATTAGAATCGAACGCTACGATCGAAATTTAATCGATCAGACGATCGAGATAATTATGGCCGCCATAATTCAATCGTATTATCCTTCAATTTTCGATCGAACGATATCGTGATCAATATGTCAAAATACTCATCGATTGTTGTTCGTTATGAATCACATGGTTATTTTTTCGTTTCAAACAAAAATTTCATGATGGATCATAAATATTTTTCAAAAATGATCTGACGAATCATTTCATTCTTCCAACGAAAAAAAGATCGATTTACGTTGATTTTTGCAAGATACTTAATTTTTCTCACAATTTAATTTAACTTAATCGATGTTTTACGATCGATCAGTTTTCTCGATACTTCTATCAACATTATCAAAGCTTAAAATCGCGAAATGAAAAATAGATATCGATCGTTCAATCGTGTCACGTCTCCGCGACCGTGACACGATTGTTCGACGATAAAAACAAAGATAATAAATTCGAGGAACGCGGTTTCGAAAAACGAAGGGAAAACGGCGTCGGTAGGGAATTTTTCGCGCGAATCAGGGGGACACAGGTTCGCGTTTGAGGAAAACTGAGGTGTCCGAGCGCATCACACGATCGGACATCGCAGTTAGAGCATAGCAACGGCGACGATCAGTAATCGTAACATCGTATCGGTGTAAACGTGACAGGTGCCCATCGACGAGGTTCTTCCAGCGTTCTTCCCGACGCAACCCATTCTCTCCAACGGTATATTCTGAACAGAATACTCTCGGTTCTCGCTGAGCATGGTGCACACCGTGTGCTTCCTCGACATCCTCTCGTCATCCTTGTCGCGTAGATTTCCCAACCAAATGGAATACCATCGTAGCTCACAGTCGCAAACCAGAGGATTGTCTGTGGAAGAAAAAGATTGAGAAAAAAAAAAAAAAATAACTTTTCTTCCTTCCTACTCCTCTTCTTCTCATTTTCCCTTCATAATTTCAAATTCATTGGCTCGAGATAAATCTATCTTATCGCGTTCAACAACAATTCTAGTTGAGATATCGCGAAAAATTAAAATTTATTGATAAACTTTTCCATCGCACATCTATAGATAAATAGGAAACGAACTCCTTGACATTTACCCGTGATATCGATGTGTCGCAATGTATCCACGATATTTTCAGTCACCTCCTCCGGTATGTGCACGAGCTTGTTGTTTTGCAGATTCAACGTTTCCAACGAGTTCAAATTTTCAAAGACCACCGGTGGCAATATTTTGATCCTGGGAAACAGAAAGAAAGAAACGTCTCCTCTATGATGAAAAAACAAAGAGAGAGAGAGAGAGAGAGAGAGAGAGAGAGAGAGAGAGAGAGAGAGAGAGA